>NC_089843.1:204558822-204833070 GCF_035609145.1 Eleutherodactylus coqui | reverse complement strand
TTGACGGTGAATAAGAAAGCGATCAAAAGCAGTACTTTCCCCAAAAATTATATCAATAAAACCTACATGTGACTTTACAAAAAATGAGCCCACACACAATCCTATCGATAGAAAAATAAAAAAGTTATAGGGGAGAGGGTCAAATGATGGCAACAGAATTTGTAACAGTACTACATTTTAAAAAACTATAAATTTGGTATCGCTGTAATCATACTGACTCACGAAATAAAGATATGGCATTTTTACTGTACCCTGAATGCAGGGGCAATTATTCAGTCCCATCCTTAATGGGTGTAATAAAGGGAGTAAGGCCTCATTCAGACGAGTGTGTATTTGCGTGCACAAAACCATGCATCCACGGATGTGCCAAAAAAAGCATGAATGAAGGTTTGTGCCCATTGCAGTGGGGGCCACATTTAAAGCAATGGGAGAACATTGTGATCCTCTACTACAGCTGTGACAGCTGTGGCAGGGGATTCTTTTTTCCCCACTGGAAGTTCCATCATTACTGAACACCGTGACAGTGCTGTCACAGTGTTCAGTAGCAAGGGGAATATTTACATACACCATGGACCTTTGCGGTGCATGCATGTCCTATGTTATGTCCTGCAGGTAGACGTGTTTGCACACCTGTAAAACACGGACATGTGAACAGATGCGCGGTTTTGTGCTCACCTATCTAAGCACATAAACACGCTTGTCTGAATGAGCCCTAAATAATAACTGTTAGTTTGAGTTCATGAGCTCCAGTGTGGCACATAATAATACAAGGTGTAGATCTGACTGGAGGTTCTTGCTGCTTTGCAAATATATTAATTTCTAAATATCTCTTTAGTCTGGAAACTGATAATACTTTGACAAGGCTTTAGTTAAAGGGGTTGTCCCGCGCCGAAACGGGTTTTTTTTTTTTCAATAGCCCCCCCCGTTCGGCGCGAGACAAACCCGATGCAGGGGTTAAAAAAGAAAACCGGATAGTGCTTACCTGAATCCATGCGCTCCGGTGACTTCTTACTTACCTGGTGAAGATGGCCGCCGGGATCTTCACCCTCGGTGGACCGCAGGTCTTCTGTGTGGTCCATTGCCGATTCCAGCCTCCTGATTGGCTGGAATCGGCACGTGACGGGGCGGAGCTACGAGGAGCCGCTCTCCGGCACGAGCGGCCCCATTCAGAAAAGAAGAAGACCGGACTGCGCAAGCGCGTCTAATCCGGCGATTAGACGCTGAAAATTAGATGGCACCATGGAGACGAGGACGCCAGCAACGGAGCAGGTAAGTGAATAACTTCTGTATGGCTCATAATTAATGCACGATGTACATTACAAAGTGCATTAATATGGCCATACAGAAGTGTATAACCCCACTTGCTGCCGCGGGACAACCCCTTTAATATACTGGTCTTTTGTTGTGCTGCATGCTCACAGCTACATTCGTTATATGACTTTATCCAACCTTGTATTTCATTGTTCAAAAATGTACTTAATAACAATTAATATTCTTTATAAAAAAGTCAAAGTTAGTCAACACACCTTTGTGGTTTTACATGGCTCACTCTGAGCTATGACCAGTGCTATACGATGAGGTCAGTGCTCACCTAAAGAGCCAATGGACGATGTAGTCTGTCTTAGTGGTCCTTTGTACCAAATGCACTTTCATTGCTTTCCACAGCAACATCTCCCATCTACAAAGAGAGATGTAGTGCCAACAACAGGGATTTTTGCCACAGCACAAGAGACCCGAGCAGCCAACAAACATCATTGTCAAGATTATTGACCCGAGTAAAAGGGAATTAGCAAAGTGAAATAAATGTGCAGGTGCAAAACTACTGTAATGGATAATGCAACAACAGAATGACACAAAGCACACAAGTAAATCAACTAAAGAATGCTTGAAAAGAGATGTTTTAGATTTTGGAATAGCCAAATGACAGACCTAACCTTAACCCTATCAGAATAATGTTGTATGACCTGAGGAGGGCTGTGCATGAAGGGCATCCCAGAAATATTGATGAACTGAAACACATTTACATGCAAGAATGGTCCTACTTCTTCCACAACATTGTACAAATGTTCTTTACAGCTATAGGAAGCAATTGGTGGAGCAACTGTAGGGCAAACAGATGGGACATCTTGGGTCCTGTGATTTGCTCCTAGAGTCGCATTTGCGGATGATAGTTGATCTTGAAACCCCCTTAAAAAATTAGCACTTCTGCTATCAGGAACAACATTGAATTTTTGGGACATTGTATCCAGAGGAGAGAGATGCAGAGGAACTCCATTCCTGGAGGCCTTTTGCAAGGTATTTGGTGGAAGTCTGCATCATAGATCACCTCCTTGATGGCCTCTAATCAGAGATCCACTGTAGTTGGAGTCAAGGTACAAAGAAGACTCCAGTGCGTTCGAGGTACATTGACACTTGTCTGCAGCAGATACTTTGGCTCTCGGTAAAAATTTGCAAATCACCCCTCTTTCCCAAGCCATCTCATGTATCTCCTGCTCATAATGGCACCAGTCCTAAGGGTCCCTAATCTCCACTGCATATTGTTCAAGAGCTCCCAGAACCAGGCATCTGGTTGGAATGTGCTTTGACCTTCTAGGAGATGGCCTTCTAGTGATGAGATTATGTAAACCCAAGGATAAGTTTGGAATATACAGCTTGCTACAAGATAATGGTACTCTTATTATATCACCGAAAAAAGGCCCAATAGACCGATAAAAAATACATTTTTACCACCAGGCCCTAAATACTGATTATATCCCTAATTCTGCTACCAAATAATAAGTAAGCCGTGTGAGTGGACACATACCAGATTTTCCTGTAGGGGTCTTAGATTTTCAGTTATGCCCTTTTTCATTTTAATTGTATATATAGCTATTCTTAAATATTGCATATAAATATATAATATATATGGCTATGGATATGTTCAAATATTCCCTTTCATGCACCTACACAGCGTTCCAGTATATGAAGTTATAGTGTGTTTGCAATATTCAGTACTGTAATAAAATGTACCTAAACATTACAGATGCTTTAGAAATGGCCATTATTAACATTTTGGACTATTTATCAGCTACTGAGTGCCTATAAGATTTCCAATAATCACCCTTGATATGGCCAATGGTCATTAGCAAGTTAAACTGACAATAGACTTAATGTAACTATTATCAGTCATGTTCCAAGTGATAACAAAATGTATTAATAAAATGACTATTTATTTATCTTGATGCATAAAAGCTGTTTTTTTCCCCAATTTTAAGACTTATTGCCCACTGATTCAAAGTGTAAGTTACACAGTATGTTTACTTCTAATGGATGGCTTTCCTGCATTAATTTACCTTACGTTTGACGTCTAACATGCTGTAGAACTCCTGCAACCATCCTGAAGAAAGACTTTGTCTGAAGCATTGCTACAATTGCCACCAGGGCCCATGAATCCCACAAGACATGATTGGCATATTCAGTCTGAGGGCTTAGTCAGACGGACGTTTTTAGCCGCGATTTGCGCATGCGCATGCGTCCGGCAATTTTATAAAACCATTGCTTTGCAATGGTATCGGACACATGAGCGCTTTTTATGCGCTCGTCCGATAAATTATAGAACAGAAATCGCAGATCGCACCTATCTGTGATCTGTGATTCCTGTTCTCTTCTCTATATGCGCTCAATGGGGCCGGCGGCAGCAGCGCCGACCCCATTGAGAACATATAGAAGACAAATCATTCTTCTCTGCCACAGCTGTAACAGCTGTTGCAGAGAAGAACGATGTTTGCCCATTGAATTCAATGGAGCCGGCAATACAGCCGCTCCATTGAAAGCAATGGGCTGCCGGCGTGCGCGGGGTGAATTGTCGGGAAGGGCTTAAATATATAAGCCCTTCCCTGCAATTCATCCTAAAATGTGTTAAAATTAAAAAAAAAATGTATGCTCACCTTTCCGCTGCAGCCGGAGTCCAGCCGCGGCCGCTGTCAGTTCTCCTGAACTGCTTCTCGGCACTATTCAGCCGGCGGGGCTTTAAAATCCCCGCCTGCTGAATGATCTGCCTCTGATTGGTCACAGCCCTGACCAATCAGAGGCAGGTTTCACTCACACACCCATTCATGAATTCATGAATGGGTGAGTGACTGCTGCCTCTCAGCGCTGAGCCAATCAGGGGCAGGTCTGACTCACATCCATTCATGAATTCATGAATGGGTGTGAGTGAGACATGCCTCTGATTGGCTCAGCGCAGAGCCAATCAGGGGGCAGGTCTGACTCACACCCCCTTCACACCCACTGCAGGACGGCCGCGCGGAGCTCCGGCTGCCGGGAGAAGGTGAGTACATATATATTTTTTATTTTTACACATTTTAGGATGGATTGCAGGGAAGGGCTTATATATTTAAGCCCTTCCCGACAGTTCATCCCGGGCTCACCCGCAGCGCATTGCTTTCAATGGAGACGGCTGTATTGTCGTCTCCATTGAATGCAATGCGCTGGACAGCTCCGGCCCGTTTCTAATGAAACGCGGCTAGGAGCAGATTTTTCCGGCGATTTTTCGGCTCCGGTCACGCGATTTGCGCATGCGCATCCGTCATGCGATGCGCAAATCGCCCGAAAAAACGCCCGTGTGACTAAGGCCTGAAGAGTGTTTTTTTCTCTCTTTGCTTGAAATCTTTACAAAACTATGAACTTACAGAAAACGTCCTACCGCTATCATTCCTGAAGGAAGTACAACCATTGGACATTTTTGCATAAATAAAATGCTTACCATGGCAAAACTTTAATATCCGGGTAGCCTGGGCAAAGACAAGGTGGACTCCTTTATAGAAAATCTTGGTAGGACCTATTATCACATATTTAGCACAGAAGGGTTTTCTTGTAAAGGCTTCCATGATTCAAAGTAAGATGACGAATAAGTAGTTGTGGTGCTGTATTATACAGAGGAAGAAACAATGAAAAACCTATTTCAAGATTGTCAATAGAGAAGACCGGGAAATGGTAACAGTTAGAGTCTAGACTGCATCAAACCTAAGTTTGCATTGGAAGCAGGGGCGTAACTATAGGGGATGCGGTTGCACCCGGGCCCAGGAGCCTTAAGGGGCCCATAAGGCCTCTCTTCTCCATATAGGAAGCCCAGTACTATAAATAAAGCATTATAGTTGGGCGCCCTGTTACAGGTTTTGCATTGGGGCCAGGAGCTTCAAGTTACACCTCTGATTGGAAGGCAAAATTACGAGACGGAGACTCTCAAACTTCGGACATACAATGCGAGTTAATTCATTAGAGACATGGATAATGTTGGAGTGGTCAGCGGAAAAAGAAGACTTGACCACCAAAGAAACTGCTGGCTTGATACTAGCAAAGTCAACACCAATATGCAAATGATCGACCTGAAAAAAAGCCGTACAAAACAGCACCATGTGGCGAGACTGAGTCTCCCCGACTAAACAGATAAAAATAGATAAGTGGCTAAAAAGCGTAAATATAGTATTTAGTCCCTTTGTATTTAGCTCCAAAAATGATAATTACACGACACGATTATTGTGCAAATCCCTTGTCCGCAAGATAATTATGCAGCTTGAATGTATTTGTGGAAAGAACGAGCAGCGATAAATCACTGATTGAATCTTTCATGCTCCGTGTAAACAGGCTATTGTTGATCTATGGATGATGACAAGAGATGAGCGAGCACGCTCAGTTAAGGCAATTACTCGAGCGAGCATCGGTCTTTTTGAGTAACTGCATACTCATCCGAAAAAATCTGGGGGGGGGGGGGGTGAGAAGGGTGTTGCGGGGTGGGAGTGGGGGGGAGGGGGGCGCTCCCTGCTGCGACCTGAATTTTCTTGGACGAGTATGCAGTTACTCGAAAAGACTGATGCTCACTCAAGTAATTGCCTTAACCGAGCGTTCTGGCTCATCTCTAATGATGACCTGTTTACTGTGAATGGAGGTGACTGGTCTGGAACGATCTCCGGCCCGTTCTGCCTCCATTCACTTTATGCATTAGATGATTAGTAAAGATGAGCGAACGTGTTCGGCTCCGCCCCTTTTCGCCCGAACACCGAACTTTGCGAGCAATTCCGTGCTCGGGCGAAAAAAGTTCGGGGGTCGCCGTGGCAGCGCGGGGGGGGGTGCGGCGGGGAGTGGGGGGGAGAGGGAGAGAGAGAGGGCTCCCCCCTGTTCGCCGCTGCTGCCGCCCGCGCCGCCGCGCCTCTCCCCGCCCCCCGGCGCCCCCTGAATCTTTACGCGCGGACACTGAAGTCCTCGGTAAAGCCGGTGTCCGGGTGCGTAAGTGTTCGTTAAGAACACGTTCGCTCATCTCTAATGATTAGACATTTTACAGAAGACTTGACTTTTTGACAATAGGTAGGGTAGGATGAGCTTTTATGTATCTGCTTACTGCTAGTCCACAACCAAATACAAGGAGCACGTGGACAAGTAGTGGATAACCTACAAATAGGCAAGCTGTCCTACATATTGTCATAAAGTGGACCCAAACTGGAGATAACGGTCTCAAAAACATTCAATGGCTGTTTTTGGCTTTCTTATCTGCAGTGCAAGCAGATATGTACCGTATTCCAAGCATTTGTGCAAGACCAGTCCACTTTAAGAATTCCTTAAGTCAGACTTCATGGAATATTTAGTTATGCAAACAAATGCATCAGAGAGAGTCCTTAGGCATGTGCCTCCTCATATACAGCAGAAATGTGTCCTTTATGAATAAAAATATGCTCATTCAGATTTTGTTGCCAGTGAAATAGACACTTTAGAGCCTCCAGTAGTAAATACCAACCAACGAGCTCATCTGACTTTACACGTCTAATGGCACTTTCACACTAGGGTTTTTCCGTCTTTATGTTTTTGTTTGTTGAAAGGTTTGCACAAGTGATGATTTTTTTTTAAATTGCTTATCCGATATAGTCTTCATCAACTTCACTGTTAATAACAGGAAAAACAACATACATTTTTTGAGGCTGAGAAATATGGTTTTCCTTCCTACAGTATTTTCACATGGAAATCAATGTAAAATGGATTGGACTGCTGAAGCAAAACTGCATCTTATCTGTAGTTCTACAGTTAATGCAAAATGGGCAAGAATAATAATAGAAAGTTTTAGATATGTGAAAATAGTGTTTTTGAAATCCTAATCAACAGTAATATTTTAAGTGTGGTTACAAAAATAAAATAATAGGATATATAAAATAAAAAATTCATACGGAAAGACAAGTCTAAACTTGGTCCATAAATCACACAATTCAATGGCTTTAACACTTTTTGTTTTTAATATATGTGGTTTTTTGGCACAAAAAATTCAACAAATTATGAGTTTTAGGGCTTCTTCACACAACTGTAAGCCCGATATACCCTCAGTGTACCCTCATATACCTTCAGTAATGAAGTTTTTGGTATCTCACCTGGTGCTTGAGTTCATTTCCCTGTCAAATGAGATCATCCATGGAAGATTCCTGAATATCTTCTCCGGTAACAGCTGGCTTGAGAACAGGGTCGGATTGGCCAATGTGAAAATGGCGGGAAGAAGAGGAGAGGAACAACTGGCCAAGCAACGGTTTCTGATTTACGGTGGTAAAACGGCAGGAAGGAGTGGAGCTATAAGAAGTTTGGAAATAAGTGATTCATCAGCAGTTGAAGAAGTCAAGTCAAAGCTCCTCCACCCTCCCTCCCCTTTTGATTTATGCTGTGGTGGTATTCGATTAAGTGGGATATCGCTTGCTAATGTGGATGGATTTGGCGTCTGAATTCATTGGTTGGTGGGTGGACTCGAGTCTGGAAGACAAGGTCCTCATTTAAGTTATTACATGATTACTTGAGTCTGGAAGAATAAGTCTTGGTTTCAGTTATTACATGGTGATTCATATTTGGTTTATAGGGATATTTAGTTTATGGTGAACGGTGTTGGGAGACAAATTCCCCTTTGGGAACCCTTTAATAAAATACTGCGGCCTTTAATTCCCCAAATCGGTCACTTGTGTCTTATTTCAATCAAGGTTAATTTGGTTATATGGCAATAACACACAAGATTCCATGTATTTGCACATGTTTTTTATATATATGTGCACAATAGTCAGAACAGAACCCATTAATTTTAATGGATTCATCCCCACGGGCATGTTTTACGCCTGCAGAAAAAAGTAGGATCTGCTCTATTGTTTTGCGCAGCAAAGGCCCCCATGGACGACTATTGGGAGTGCACAAATACGCAAGGGGATGCATGAAACACTGTGCAAAACTACAAAGTTAGGCTAGTAGCTTTCTAATCCACAGAACCGGTATGTGAACTGGCCCTGTATGCGCAATTGTACAGTACTATGTGCAGACAAACGTGTTTTTGCGCATATGCTCATATAAAGAAACCCTTAGAAACACGTTTGGAGCAACACTTTTCAACTCTGGTAATATATATATATTTTTACAGTTTTGACGGTTCTATATTTGCATTGCTAAGATTCAATGTAATCATTCCACATATTGTATTTTTCCTCAATCTACATTACCATTGTACAATTGTCAAATAATAATCAAGCCTATAGGTGAAGGTAGAGTTTAGAGTTGAGCGAACGTACTCTGCCGAGCTTGATGCTCATTCGAGCATTAGCGTACTCGATCGTGCCCGTTACTCGAGCGAGCATCACGCCGTGTTCGACCCCGCCCCAGTTTTTGGCTCCTCCCCGCTGTGACGTGTCAGTTTTTGCCCCTCCCCGCACGTCAATGGCAAATTTTTGGGTTGCCTGCCTGGCAGGGGAGAGAGAGAGAGAGAGAGAGAGAGAGAAACGAACCCAAAAAAAAATCTCGGGACCCGGCGTCCCACATACAAAAATGCTCGGGTCTCCCATTGTAGTCAATGGGGTTCGTTACTCGAGTAGAGCTCTCGAATTTTACGAAAACCTCGACTCGAATAACGCTCATCTCTAGCACAGTTGATTAACCCCTGATGACATAGTCTTTTTTTTTTACTTTTTTAAATTTAATTTTTGTGTTTTCGTCCCTTCCTTCAAAATATCTGAACTCTTATTTTTCCATTGATGTAGCAGTCTGGAGCTTCTTTTCGTGTGACGTTGTGTTTTTTAACATACCATATCATTTACTGCAAAAATGTTTCAAGTGGAATGAAATGAAAAAAAAAAATCTGCAATTCTGCTATTGTTGATGGGGTTTTGTTTTTATGGCGCCCACATTGCAGCAAAAATTACTTGGGTAATTTAGTTCTGTGGGACGGTCAGATTATGGCAATACCAAATTTCCATAGTTTTTTTTTTTTTGCAGTACTATCGGTACTTTCAAAAAGATAAAATATATTTGAAAACAATTTCTGTTGTCATCTTCTGCTAACTTTTTTGTCCTTTTCTGTCATAGCTGTTGGATAGAGATGAGCGAACGTACTCGTTTCGAGTACTTACGCACCCGAGTACCGCCATTTTCGAATACTTCAGTACTCGGGTGAAAAGATTCGGGGGGCGCCGGGGGGCGGGGAGAGGCGTGGCGGTGCGGGGGGTAGCAGCGGGGAACAGGGGGGAGCCCTCTCTCTCTCCCTCTCCCCCCCACTCCCCACTGCTACCCCCCGTGCCGCCACGGCGCCCCCCGAATTTTTCCGCCCGAGTACGGAAGTACTCGGAAATCGTGGTATTCGGGCAAAAAAGGGGCGTGGCCGAGCACGTTCGCTCATCTCTACTGTTGGATCATTCTTTGTAGGATGTCCTGTAGTTTCTATTGGTACCATTTTAAAATGCATACAACTTTTTGATTGCTTTTTAATAAACTTTTTCTTAGAGATGGGCGACCAAAAATGGGCAATTTTACCATGATGATGTTCATGATGACAAGCTGGGTAAATAATGCATTACTTTGATAGACTATTTTTGATTACTTTTACAGCGATACCAAATATGATTTTGTTTTTTGTTATTATGAGTGTTGGAAAAGGATGTGTTTTTAACTTTTCTACTTCTTCAAGGCTGGTCTTACGGATTTGTATTGTAGACAACCCTTGGTAAAACGTGGGCATTGAAAGGCATGTACTTTCGATTTTTCCTTCACAATGGCGGATACCAATTGCATATGCTACGAGTGGAAGAAAAATCACAGCATGCTCTATTTTGAAGTCAATGGAGGCATCTGACTCATAACCCATATGCAATTAACATTGCGTATGGGCTGCGGGTACCCATGCCATCGCTTAGCGACAGGCGCGGGAAAGACAAACAAGCAAAAACAATACAGTTTAATGAGGTACGCAAGATCACAGAACGGGCCTACAGCTGGAATCTGCTGTAGGCCTCCCGCATGCAGAATCTGACCTACCCATGTGAACCTGGCCTAGGTCCCTAAGGAGGCTTGAACTTGTGATCATTTGATGCCCTATACTAAAATACTTAAATATTGCTGTTTGTATATGGTATTTCTGCAGGCATCATATTAAAACATGCCACAGACACGTCTTAACAGACAAAAATACATGACAGCACTGTGGGAATTCGGAAGGCCATGGACTCCCATGGCAACTAAATGGCACCTTGTGATCACATTGTGAGGTGGTTATTTGTGACCCCCAAAAACACTGATCAGAGGATTTAAATGTTTCTATCACGATTCAGAGCGGCATTTAAAGGATTAACAGCTGCAATCAGTGTGAACATTGTCAAAAACAACTTGCACCAGCCATGTATGTAGCAGGCTCACCTCTCAGGACTTCTTCACATGGGCGTCTTTTAGCATGATAACCACGGCGCATAACGGGACAAAACCAAACTATTAATTTCAGTGCGTTCACTTTTATTAGAGGGATTGTTGTTCGTTAATAGTACGGGCGAGAAGAGATAGGACTTGCCCTATCTTTCCCGCACATACTTAATACTAAGTCTCGGAAAGGTACGGCAGGACCTATTTTCCCGCTGTCGCACAGAGTTGGAGTGGCCCAAGAAAAAAGCCCAGTTTGTGCGCAACTACTTTTCATAGTGGCGCATCTAATTGCACATGCACCCATGTGTTTTTGCCCTCAGTTCCCCTCCATGCAAACCTTGGGCACCCAGGATGCAAATATATGTCCTGGGGCGTGAAAGGTTTCATTCTGAAATGTTTTATATGCAGTTTGTGTTCAGTTTTTAGATGCCGCATTAAAAACAGTTTTTTTTCTTTTGATGCTCATGTTTGCTATCATAGGAATATTAATATATATCTGAATTAAAATTATATAGCCAAACATTCCATTATAGTCATTATATTAAATAAATAAAAAAATGCAATTTATTGAAATAAATCTGATATAGTCCAAAAATCTTGACTTTATTTACCATGGTAACAATAATCCTGTATACCATCACTTCCCTTCTGTTTAATAGGTCAGAATAGTTTTTCTTTACAGAACTGTTTATTTGTAAGTTGACTGATGAGGTATTAGAAGACAAATGCAAACTGTTGTCCAGACCAGTTCGAATCCTTTTCACCACTCTAAGGCCTCGTTCACATGAGCGCGTATGTGCAAACAAAACCACAGGTCTATTAGAACCATTCTTTTCCTCTGGTGTGTTCACATGTCCGTGTTTAACAGGAGTACAAATTTGCGTACCTTCAAAAGATAGGACATGCGTGCACCGAGTAGGTTCGTGCTGCGTGTAAATATTCCCAACGGGGAGTCCCCTCATCACTGAACACTGTGATTGAATGCTGCCTGTGATTGCCTGAGCGCTGTGACCTAATCACATGCAGCGCTCAGCTGTAATTCAATGAATGGCTGAGCGCTGCCTGTGATTGGCTTAGCGCTCAGCCAACCAGATACAGCCCTTACAGGAGGCAGGGATTTTTAAACCCTGCCTGCTGAAAGAGCTTCAAAACAGTCTCAGGCAGCTAGAAGTCTCAAAACAACGCTCGTGTGAACAAGGCCTAAGGGTGCAGTCAAACAAGCGATTATCTGGCGCATGTATATGTGCAATTAAAATATCGCACATCACATGTGTTAAAAATCTCATGAACGAAAAAAAAATCGTACATAAAAATCACCTGTGATAGTTGCAGCAAGGATTTTTTTGGATGTGAAACGCCTGAATGCTGTCACATCCAGGGCTTTCATCTGTCATTCAATGAATGTCTGAGCATTGCCTCTGATTGGTCACAGCGCTCAACCAATCAGAGGCAGCACTTTCTTAGGTGAGTTAACATTTTCTTTTTTTTTACAACTAGAGATGATTTTTGCGGTAGGGCTTATATTTCAAGCCATTCAAAATCATCACTGCAGGGGTTGTCTTCATCCCACTGCTTTCGATGGGGCGGCAGCAGTGCCTGGATAGCATTGCGCTCCTCTGCCACAGCTGTCACAGCTGTGACAGGGCAGCGCAATCTACTCCCTATGTTTTCAATTGAGCCGGCATTGCTGCAGTCAGCCCCATTGACAACAACGTGAAACACTTGGATGTGACAGCTTTAACCCTTGGATGTGCCAGTTTTTAACACATGCTATAAACGCTGTTCTATTTTTTTGCAGTGCAATTTTTTTGTGCATGTAACGATCGGACATGTGACTGCTTTCATTGCTAAGCATTGGTTCTAATAGATGCAATTTTTTTATTGCGCCTACACATGCGCTAAAAAATTGCATGTTTGACTGCACCCTAAATATGGAGCTTCTATACGGTTGACAACAACCTAATTAACAATTCTTCTAACAAGGTTCAACAAACAGTTTAGCATTAATACTCTAGCATACAAAGTGACTACCTCTTAAGGGCTCAGTCAGATGGGCGTTTCTATGTGTGAATTTATGTGCGCAAAAACGCATGTGTAAAAAAATTTGCGTGACCGGAGCCAGCATCACACTGAAAAAAACGCAGTTGGCTGTGTTTGTGTACACATAAAGTACGCTGCCAGCTATCCCCTGCTGTGGCTGTGACAGCTGCAACAGGGGATTCCTTGGATGTAAAACCCCTGGATGTTGTCATATCCAGTTGTTCCACCCTTGATCAATGGGGCCGGTGGCAGCAGCGGCGGCCCTATTGACATACAGAGAAGAGCGCGATCCTCTGCCACAGCTGTGACAGAGGATTTCTTTATCTCTGCGGGGAGTCCCCTTGTCACCGAGCACTATGGCAGCATTGTCACGCTGTCCAGTGACAAGGGGACTTCCCGTTGAGATGAAGAAATCCTCTGCCACAGCTGTGGTAGAGGACCGCAATGCTATCCCATAGAATTCAATGGAGCCGGCGCTATAGTCAGCTCCATAGAAAACAATGGCCTGCCAACAAGCCCTACAGTGATTTTCAGGGAAGGGCTTTAAAAATAAGCCCTTCCCTGAAAATCATCCCCTAAACATGTAAAAAATGAAAAAAATATATACTTACTTCTCCGCAGCTTCCGGAGCTCAGGCGTGTACAGCTGCAGTTTCTCCTGCGCTACTCTGAAGTGCTTTCAGCAGGTGGAGATTTAAAATCCCCACCTGCTGAAAAGGCTACCTTTGATTGACTGAGCACTGCAACCAATCACAGACAGCTCTCAGCTGTCATTCAATAGATGAGTGCTGCCTCTTATTGGTCACAGTACTAAGCTAATGAGAGGCAGCCCTTTCTGCCGGCTGAAAGCACTTGAGAGCCGTGCAGCAGAAGACTTGGCTAGACGGGCCTGAGCCCCGGCAGCTGTGAAGAGTTGAGTATATATATATATATTAGAGATGAGCGAACGTGCTCGGCCCCGCCCCTTTTTCGCCCGAATACCGCGATTTCCGAGTACTTCCGTACTCGGGCGAAAAAATTCGGGGGAGGCCGTGGCGGCACGGGGGGTAGCAGTGGGGAGTGAGGGGGAGAGGGAGAGAGGGCTCCCCCCTGTTCCCCGCTGCTACCCCCCGCACCGCCACGCCTCTCCCCGCCCCCCGGCTCCCCCCGAATCTTTTCACCCGAGTACTGAAGTACTCGAAAATGGCGGTACTCGGGTGCGTAAGTACTCGAAACGAGTACGTTCGCTCATCTCTAATATATATATATATATATATATATATATATATATATATATATTTTTTTTTTTTTACTTATTTTTTATTTTTTTTACACATTTTAGGGATGATTTTCAGGTAAGTGCTTTAAGTGCTTATATTTATAGCCCTACCCCGAAAATCACTGCAGGGCTTGCCGGCAGCCCATTGCCTTCAATGGAGCTGGCTGCAGCGCCGACTCCATTGAATTCAATGAGAGAGCATCATGCTCCTGTGCCACAGCTGTGCCAGAGGATCGTGATCTTCACTGTATGTTCTCAATGCGATCGGCGCTGCTGCCACCGACCTCATTGGGCACATGGTGAAACCCCTGGGTGTGACAGCATCCAGGGGTTTTACATCCAAAAAAGACAGATGCCGCAGTTACTTGTGCACAGGTAAATATTGGACATATGACTGCTGCCATTGAAAAGCATTGGTTCTTAATAGATGCGGATCGCAAACGCAAGTAACATGCGCAGATAAAAACGCCCATCTGACTGAGCCCTAAAGGGATTTATTATTGTCTACTTTAGGATGCGGACCTGTTTTTTCATTTTTTCTTTTTTTCCAGACGACTTTTAAAAAATCATAACTCTTTTGTTAATCCCTCACCGTAGTTATCTGAGGGCTTTTTTGAAGGTCAACTTGTATTTTTTAAGGGTATTACTTAATGTACCATGTAATGTACTGAAAAACTTTAAAAAAATTAAAAAATGAAATGGAAAAAATCCTGCAATTCCAACAACTTTGGGGAAATCTTGTTTCTACAGTAAAAATGATACGATAACTTCAGTCTGTGGGTCCGTGGGATTATTCTCTACTAGAGATGAGCGAGCACCAAAATGCTCGGGTGCTCGTTACTCGAGTCGAACTTCCCGCGATGCTCGAGAGTTCGTTTCGAGTAACGAACCCCATTGAAGTCAATGGGTGACTCAAGCATTTTTGTATATGACTGGTGCTCCGCTAAGGTTTTCATTTGTGAAAATCTTAGCAAATCACCAAAGTCATGTAAAAAACACAGAAATGGATAGGGCAGGCGAGGAGCAACATGCAGGGCTGCATTTCGGGCTCCGAGGTCTCACTATTAAGCCACAATAGTGGCAAGAGTGAGACACCCCCCCACCACCACCACTGTCAGCATAACGATCGTTCTCCTCTGCCACAGCTGTAACAGCTGTGGCAGAGAAGAACAATGTTAGCCCATTGAATTCAATGGAGCCGGCAATACAGCCGGCTCCATTGAAAGCAATGGGCTGCCGGCGAGTGCGGGATGAATTTTCGGGAAGGGCTTAAAAATATAAGCCCTTACCTGAAAATCATCCTAAAATGTGTAAAAATAAAAAAATGTATACTCACCTTTCCGTTGCAGCCGGAGTTCAGCCGTGTCTGGCCGGCAGTTCTTCTGAACTGCACTGAGTAGTATTCAGCAGCCAGGGATTTAAAATCCCCGGCTGCTGAATGAGCTGCCTCTGATTGGTCACAGCCTCACCAATCAGAGGCAGCTCTCACTCACACCCATTCATGAATTCATGAATGGGTGAGTGAGTGCTGCCTCTGATTGACTCAGCGCAGGGACCAATCAGAGGCAGCACTCACCCATTCATGAATTCATGAATGGATGTGAGTGAGAGCTGCCTCTGATTGGTGAGGCTGTGACCAATCAGAGGCAGCTCATTCAGCAGCCGGGGATTTTAAATCCCCGGCTGGTGATAGATCAGCAGTTCAGCACCACAGTGCAGGGGACAGCAGGAGAAGACGCGGCTGTGCCCCGGCAGCTGAAGCGAGGTGAGTATCTATTTTTTTTTTTAAATCACTTTTAATTCATTTCCAGGGAATGGCTTATATGTAAAGCCCTTCCCTGAAAAATAATTCAGGCGTGCCAGCAGACCATTGTCTTCAATGGAGTCGCCGGCAGCAGCAGTGGCTCCATTGAAGAGAATGCCTGCATTTTTATTCTTTTTTACACTAAAATCTTTCTATTTCAGGGAAGAGCTTATATGTAAAGTCCTTCCCTGAAAAGGAATGCAGGGAGCCAGCAGCAGCCGCGGCTTCATGGAGAACAATGCGTGCATTCCCTATGGTGCACGCATGTCCTATCTTTGCAGGCACGCACCTGCAAAGTACGGACATGTGCACACACCATAGGGAATGCAGTGTTGTAAATACAAGCGTGTTTTAGTGCGTGTGTATGCTCGCACCAAAACACGCTCGTCTGAACGCACCCTTAAGGATGATTTTCAGGTAAGGGCTTATATTTTTAAGCCCTTCCCGAAAATTCATCCTGCGCTCGCCGGCAGCCCATTGCTTTCAATGGAGCTGGCTGTATTGCCGGCTGCATTGAATTCAATGGTCAGTGCTCGTTTAATCGAGACAAGTACCGCGTGGTGCTCGTCTCGAGTAACGAGCATCCCGAACACCCTAATACTCGAACGAGCATCAAGCTCGGACGAGTA
Source organism: Eleutherodactylus coqui (assembly GCF_035609145.1). Taxonomy (NCBI): domain Eukaryota; kingdom Metazoa; phylum Chordata; class Amphibia; order Anura; family Eleutherodactylidae; genus Eleutherodactylus; species Eleutherodactylus coqui. Next base: position 204,816,669 of record NC_089843.1, on the reverse strand, counting down.
CGCTCGCTCATCTCTATTCACTACGCTACTAAATGTACATCATTTTTTTCTGTACTACTTTTAAAAAATAAAATATCTTTGAAAAAAAATATATATATTTTCTGCTGCCATTTTGTGACTCCCACAACCTTTTTATATTTTTTCGCCGAGGGCTCGTTTTTTGTGGGATGTTCCCGAGTCTCTATTGGTACTGTTTTGGACTATGTATGACTTTCTGATTACTTTAAAGCGCAATTTTTAAATTGCGTTTTTTTTACGACGTTCATGTCTTCAGGCAAATAAGCGTTACTTAGAAAAAATTGATTTTTTTATGCATGCAGCATAGCCAAATATGTTTTTTTTTAATTTAGGATTTTTTTTTATTCTAAAAATACAGCAGTGCATTTTTGACATTTCTGCCAATGTCACATGCATTCATTTTCAGCCCAGACAGTGAACGCTGTGTCACTATTGAGCGGCCTGGAAATGCGTGTTACTGATCACAGATGACCTTGCAAGCTGAAACCAGAAGTGCCGTGGCCCAATTCATGTGGACCAAAATAAACACACAGCGAGGATATACCTCTAAACGAAAGGCGTCACAGTGCTGAAATAGATGTAAAGGCTCTTTCACACATGCCCTGTTTTCGCACACTATAGCCGCAAGAAAAGTTTGAGGCTTTGGTCCTGTAAAAGATCACATGAACTGAAGTAGCCCGTTTACATGTATTGAGGGGCGGGCTGTGCGCTTTTAAGGCTCTTATTGGATCGTATGGAACGCACCTCGGATCAGACGTGAGTTTGCACTCGCATGTCCTATCTTTTGCAGCTGCGTACGTATTGCGCATCTAAAATTCCTATGTGTGAACACGTCTATAGGAAACCAATGGTTCTATTTAGACACGATTTTTTTAAGGCACGCGACCGTGGGACAGGGCCCTAAAGGTAATGTCCAATCTAATGGTACTACATCCCAATAAGACCTTGTTCACACGAGCGACAAAGTTGCGCTATTTTCTCGCATTACGACAATGCTACAAATCACATGTATGTGAAGCCCATGCTCTCCTATGGGTTAATTCACATGTGCAATGTTTTGTAGCATGTGAAAACCCAACATAAAAACCTTGCGGGTCCCGGGATATGCCTGCAACTCGTGAGATTTTGTAGCTCATGTTTCCCTATGGAGCCTCTCTCTCTGTTGCATCGCATTGCACGAAATGCAATTTTCATGCGGTGCTATACAACTTTGACAGTAGGAAATTGTATTGGCAAAGCCATAACCTAAGCCCTAGCTGCAGGGGAAAAAAAAAAGCATATATGACTTTAGAAGTGCTGTCAACCCAGCCGCATCTTCTCCCTGGTCCCCGACACTATTCTCCTTCATCTCTTCTGGCTGGGGATTGAAAAATTCCCGCCTCCTGGAAGTGCTGGCTGTGATTGGCTGACACTTAGCCAATCATAGCCAGCACTCAATGAACCAATCACAGCCATTCATCGAGCGCTGGCTCTGATTGGCTACGTGTCAGCTAATCACAGCCAGCGCTTTTCAATCTCTGGCCAAAAGAGATGAAGAAGAATTGTGCCATGGACCCAAGGAGAAGATGCGGCTGGGCTGAAAGTGCTTCTAAGGGGATGTATACTTTTTTTCATCAGCTAGGGCTTATTTTCAGGGAAGGGCTTATATTTAAAAAATATGCAAAAATCCTTGCATGTGGTGTTACGAAGTCATGCGACTTTGTAGTGCTACAAAATTGAAGTATCACTGCGAGAAACTGCAGCGATATCACACAGACTAGCGATGCAATATCGCTGTGATTTTCTCACGACAATGCCGTGTTACCCGTGTGAACGAGGCCTGATAGATAAGGTAATACATTATACTAATAATTGAGATAATGTACTATTATATTAGGTAATATAGAGACAGCAAGCACAGATAAATATATATATATATATATATATATATATATATATATATATATATATATATATATACTGTATATATATGAAGAGGTGATGGAGGGGTGATCCATAACTGCTACCCATCACATCCACATTGGGTACGTTACTAGATTTAAATTCATGCCCCTTCATAGACATTAGTAGGTGCAGGTTTGGTCCTTTATACTTGTATCCAGCGTCTCTACATGAATAAACATAATGATGCATATAGAAATAAACCCTGCATTTTGAGGTACATGTGACTGTTGGATTGTCTCCTATTGTGTTTTTTTGGGAAGGGAACAAAAGAAAAGAGCGATTCTGGCGTAAGTTTAAAAAATTATTTTTGGGATAAATAAGAAAATATTTTCATGGCCTGGATGATCACACCTGAGGTCACATCTGTTATGTGTTCCCTTTAAAAAGTTTTCTTTGGTCTTTTATCTATTTAAAAAGTTTGATTTTTTCTTTAAATTAAACTATTAGGCTTTTTTACGCGATTTTTTAGTCCCTCAAGAGAAGATGTGATTGTTCGATCGCTAGGACAGTACACTGCATTAAGGCCCTTTTACACGGGCCGCCTGTCGGGCAAACAATGCCTGACACTCGTCCCCGCATATACTCGCTCCCATGCTGTTACACAGGAGTGAGTATTGCTGGATCTCTGACTGTGCGGCCGGCATGGAGGCTGGGCGGTTGGAGGAGAGCTCTCTCCCCGCTCTCCCTCCGGCCCTCACTGTAAGTAGCAGTCATTCAGTACTGAACGGCTGCTGTTTACACTGAATGATGGTCGTTCAGGATTTTAAGCATACTGATTCTCGTCCAGACATTTAGCTTCTGCATGCTTTTAAATGGGATGATTATTGTCCACAACCTTGCAGGAGTCTGAACAATCAGGGTGCATTCACACGAATGTATATCGGCTCGGTTTTCCCGCCGAGCCGATATACGTTGTCCTCGTGTGCAGAGGGGGGAGGATGGAAGAGCCAGGGCCAGGAACTGTGCTCCCGCCCCCTCTCTGCCTCCTCTCCGCCCCTCTGCACTATTTGCAATGGGGAGAGGCGGGACGGGGGCGGGGCCAATTCCCGGACCTTAGCCCCGCCCCGTCCTGCCTCCTCTCATTGCAAATAGGGCAGAGGGGCGGAGAGGAGGCAGAGAGGGGGCGGGAGCACAGTTCCTGGCCCTGGCTCTTCCATCCTCCCCCCTCTGCACACGAGGACAACGTATATCGGCTCGGCGTGAAAACCGAGCCGATATACGTTCGTGTGAATGCACCCTCAGAATGATATCACTGTGCAACACAATTTTTGTAACCAATAGGCAGATAGGCGGCTTACAGTAACTTTAGTGCGCTGAATTCAAATATGATATCTGTTTTTTTTCTAACACATAAGGTTTTCCAATTATGGGGAATAATGTCATCCGATTTCCGTTGTGTTGTATTTTTTGGAAATCTGCCTGTACAATTAATCCAGTCGGCTCGCCATTAACCTGTTTAACAAAAAAATAATACAAGTGATTGTGTAACTATTTCACAATCACTGTTACACACCGTGTGCTGGCTGAAAACTATAAGGGTAGGTTTATGTAACATATAGGGTATGTTTCCACATGGCAGAAACACTGCGGATCATCCACCAGCACGTTGGATAGTACCTTTGAAAAATACAGCTCGTCCTGCAAAAAACATACCCTCATATAGCTACGCCGCTGGATAAATAAAGGAGTTGCGATTTTTTAAAACAAAAAAAAGCTAGGTCACTAAGGGGTTAAATATCTTGACCATGACACGTTCTAGCTGTTATTCAGCTTTACAGGTGTAATCAACAGGTTTTAATTTTACAGAAATGTATCAATTACTTTCGGTTATGAGAATTTTTTTAAAAAATTGTTGCACAGTGTAATCGTCCAGTGTAACAGGGCCTTTACTTATGGAATGGATTCAGCTGAGCCTATGACAGCAAGCAGCCTCTTGGAGTTTGCCAGAGATGGGTTTTAATACATGGAAGATATGGAGGCCTTGTCAGGTTTCCAGCTGCCACGGATACCCAATAGTACCTTCGATTGCACTGCGGGGGTTGGTGATGTGGGACAGAAGACCTCCCTCCCGATGTCATCTACTTACATGCTGCAATTGCTATTGATTCTGGCATGTAAGAGGTTAAACTGCCAAGGTCTGAGGTTTGTCCACTACTGGTGGTTAGAGCAGGAGCCTGGCTGTCAGTAGTCAACTAAGCTTTAAAAGAGGAATGTCCAGGTTAAAATCCCATTAGTGAGCTCAGTAAAAAGGCATATTGGCCATCACTAATGGGTTAATAAGGTGCTACTTACACTAATGTCATGCAGAGAAATATCTAGTTAAATGGGGGCCATCATGTTTGAGCTTACACTGTTATGTGTCTTTGACAGCAATAAGAATAACTTCTAAGGCCTTAGTCAGACGGGCGATTTTTCGCGCGATTTGCGCATGCGCATGCGTCCGGTGATTTTATAAAACCATTGCTTTGCAATGGTATCGGACACATGAGCGCTTTTTATGCGCTCGTCCGATAAATTATAGAACAAAAAATCACAGATCTCACCTATCTGCGATCTGCGATTCCTGTTCTCTTCTGTATATGCGCTCAATGGGGCCGGCGGCAGCAGCGCCGACCCCATTGAGAACATATAGAAGACAAATCATTCTTCTCTGCCACAGCTGTAACAGCTGTGACAGAGAAGAACGATGTTTGCCCATTGAATTCAATGGAGCCGGCAATACAGCCGCTCCATTGTAAGCAATGGGCTGCCGGCGTGCGCGGGGTGAATTGTCGGGAAGGGGTTAAATATATAAACCCTTCCCTGCAATTCATTCTAAAATGTGTTAAAATAAAAAAAAAATTGTATACTCACCTTTCCGCTGCAGCCGGAGTGCAGCCGCGGCCGCTGTCAGTTCTCCTGAACTGCTTCTTGGCACTATTCAGCCGGCGGGGCTTTAAAATCCCCGCCTGCTGAATGATCTGCCTCTGATTGGTCACAGCCCTGACCAATCAGAGGCTGAAAACACTCAGACACCCATTCATGAATTCATGAATGGGTGAGTGACTGCTGCCTCTCAGCGCTGAGCCAATTAGGGGCAGGTCTGACTGACATCCATTCATGAATTCATGAATGGGTGTGAGTGAGGCATGCCTCTGATTGGCTCAGCGCTGAGCCAATCAGGGGGCAGGTCTGACTCACACCCCCTTCACACCCACTGCAGGACGGCCGCACGGAGCTCCGGCTGCCGGGAGGTGAGTATACAATTTTTTTTTATTTTTACACATTTTAGGATGGATTGCAGGTAAGGGCTTATATATTTAAGCCCTTCCCGACAATTCATCCCGGGCTCGCCCGCAGCGCATTGCTTTCAATGGAGACGGCTGTATTGCCGGCTCCATTGAATGCAATGCGCTGGACAGCTCCGGCCCGTTTCTAATGAAACGTGGCTAGTAGCAGATTTTCGGGCGATTTGCGGGCAACTTGCGTGCACCGGTCACGCGATTTGCGGATGCGCATCCGTCATGCGATCCGCAAATCTCGCAAAAAATCGCCCGTCTGACTAAGGCATAACACAGTATTTTTTAGAAATTGCAGTTTTTGATGCAGTTTTTTTTAGCCAAAGCCAGAAGTAGATTAAAAGAGATTAAGAGCTATAAAAAAGGGACTTTTCCTCCTCTTTCCTGCGTCCACTCCTGGCTTTGGCTCCAAAAACCACATTAACAGCTTCAAACGTTTTTTTCAAAAAATGCAGTGTGTGAAGCCACTCCAAGGCCATTGTCTCACATAACGGAAACACTGCTGAACGTCCACAGCATTTACAGTACAAGCCTTGTGGAGGACATTGAAAGAAATATCCATCACATGGCGCAGATACTCTCTCTCTCACTTCTCTAGTGTTAGCTATCCCTCATCGGCAAATATAATCAGTTTCCCATCAATTCCCTCCTCCAGATCATTTATTAAAATACTGAACAACACTTTTGGAGCATTCTTCTACTTGGTGTGCGGCCCATCACGATAACAGGCCATCAAATTCAGGCCCTATCGTGCTTGTGAACGCTCGATTTACCAGTAGATGCAAGGCGGTTTTCAGGCAAAAAGCCTCACATCTGTGAATTTTCGATTACATCACATGAGTTTCTCACGCTATACAGGATCAAAAGTGTTTGCCATTGGTTTTTATTGGGAGACCTCCCATTGCACATCGTACATCACACGGCATGCGAGAGCCATGTGAGGCATTAAAGGTCCCATTGAAGTCAATGGGCAATGCATTTCAATGCACCATTTTCTCAACCTTGTGAAACCGGCCCTAATGATGGACAGCTCTTTGCCTATACAATGCAAAGGCAGAAAGTTATCCATCAGCATAAACCTGATGACAGTTTCCTTTTAAACAGAGCAAAAAAAAAAACTGCAACAAATATTTGGACACCGAACAGTAAAAAAAGGGAAAAAAAAAACTTCTTGCGATTCAGTTGTATACAATCATTGAAGAAGAGTCCAGCATCATCCATATAAACTCTAGAATGTATTCCTAGATGTAAAAGGACTATAATTGGACACAATGCCATAAGATAATATAAATACAATAACCCTGGAATTAATGTGCTATGAATTAACGAATGGAAGGAAAAATCATGTGAGAATAGAATAGCGGGGGATGGGTGGTCATGGGAGGAAGGACAAATAGCATTAAAGTATTTAAATCTCTTAATGAGCGCTGCATTTAGACAAATATTTCCATGTGGCACGGCGATATGTATGTGTGTGATAACCGAAGAACTAATAGCAGCTACAATAACAATAATGGGACACATGTGCCAGAAAGATGTGACTTCCAGAGGGAAACATCCGTTTGTAAATAGCATGCACAAATTTGATATATTTCGATATAGATTTTTGTGATTTTTTCCTTGCATTCGTTGAGCGATGACGTCCTTGCCCTAAGCGTGTGCCAGATTACTCATAAACCTGGACCATATGCCACTGCAATTTGCTGATGGGCCCAAGCTGTTTTGGTAGATATAAAATCCAAGGGGATTAAAAAGTCTCCATCCTAACTGTTAACAGAGCAGCGATGGCCGGACAGCTGCCTGCTCTCTTCACTTTCAATTTAGGTCAGTATTCCATGAAATGCTAAAATAGAAAGTTGAGGAAACTTCCAATAAAGAAAAGTGTTCTGCATGAAAGGAGAGCCGTAATGCCACTTGTATAGTGGAAAGGCATGGATTTGTTGAAAGTCACTTTAAGTCATTTTTGATAGTTTACTAATTAAGGGGTTGCCCAGTACAATATATGGGAAGAGGAAGGAGAAGCCCTGTACAGTTTACGGTATGGTAGAAGTGGCTCCATTGGTGTAACTATAGGGGATACAGGGAAAGTACACCCGGGCCCAGAAGCCTTAGGGGGACGATAAGGCCTCTCCTCTCCATATAGGGAGCCCAGTACTATGAATAAAGCATAATAATAGGGGCGTTGTTACGGGTTTTGCATTGGGGCCCAGGAGCTTCAAGTTACACCTCTGTGTGAGGGGTTAAGAGATAAACTTTTGCACTCGGGCCCATGAGCTTTTAGCTACGCCCCTAAGTGGCTCCGATCTTAACATGCCAAGCCGAATCTGCGGGACATAAAGGATAACTAACTGTTAATGGAAATAAACAAGAAAGTTAACACCTATGGCTGAAAGTCAATACTTAAAATTCTGTAAAACCCCTTTAACTGCTAAAAACATTATAGAATAGCACTTCAGGATTGGTGTTTGTTGTACTGACGGGGATAAATTATATGTTAGATTAATTCTGCTAGTCAGGATGTTTATGTCAACATCAAATGTTATTTTTTTTATGTTTTGTTACTTTTGCACAGTGCAATCACTTAAAAACGATTGATTGTTTTGTGTCACCACATTAATTAAAACCTAAACTAACAATTAAGCTGTGTGGGGGCAGGCTGTACTTCTTAGGGCTCAGTCATACGGGCATTTGTAATGGACGTTTTTCCGCACGTCAAAAAATTCGCACTAGATAGCACCAATGCTTTTCAATAGTAGCGGTCACATGTGCGAGTTTGTGTGCCTGCGGCAAAAATTATGGGACACAATGATTCGCCGAACGCATGTAACTGCGTTCTGTGCAAACCGGTGTTCTGTCTATGTGGAACTCCCGGATACTGTCGCTTCCAGGGGTTTCACCTTGCGCTCAACGGGCCGGCAGCAGCGCCGAAGCCATTGAGAACATACAGTGAAGATCGTGATCCTCTGGCACAGCTGTGACAGACGAGCGCAATGTTTTCCCATTGAATTCAATGGAGCTGGCAATACAGCCAGCTTCATTAAAAGCAATGGACCACCGGCAAGCACTATAGTAGTTTTCGGTGAACGGCTTCAAATATAAGCCCTTCCCTGAAAAACAATCCAAAAATGTGTAAAAATAAAAGAAAAATCTATGCTCACCTCTCTGCAGCTGCTGGGGCTCAGCTACATTCCAGCCAGCTCTTCTCCCTGCACTGCTCTCAGTAGTATTCAGCAGGTGGGGATTTAAAATCCCCACCTGCTGAATGGTCTGCCTCTGATTGGCTGAGCACTGTAACCAATCAGAGGCAGCTCTCAGCTATTGAATGACAGCTAAGAGCTTCCTCTGATTAGTCACAGTGCTCAGCCAATCAGAGGCAGCACTCACCCATTCATGAATTAATATACACACAGGTCCTTAGTAATACTTTTTGCAGCCTTTTCCAGTTCCATGCATCTCTTTAACATGGTTTCCAAAAGTTGTTTGCATTGAAGCATGGTTCAAAATAAGTAATCTTCCTTGAGAAGAACAGATTTCCCAGTGACCAGGCTTTGTGTGCCTCGCTTTGTGTGCTGATGACACAGCCATTAAAAGGGCTACTACTTTTGCACATACTGCCTCGGCACAGCTTGGTGTTTACTATACCTTGATGGGCTCCATTAGTCAAATGAAAAAGTTGCAATCCTACTCAGGCCCTGTTGCTTTTCGTTCACTCAATCATTGGTCCAAAGCGCTCCATTTCAATGTGGTTCCCGCATGGACAGCTTCCATTAAAGCCAATGGAAGCTGACCGATTTGCATTGTGGACGGGCCGCGGATTCCACAGGAAAGCGGGAGTTAAAAAAAAGCCTCTACTGTGCATGTGCATCAGCGGCACTTCCATACACATCCACAGTGAAGACCCGCACAGGTACGCACGGTCTTCGGGCGGAGTCGGATTCCGCTGCTGGCTCCGGTCCGCCTGTGGACATGAGGCCTTACCCAATATTTGCCAGTGAAGTCAGTCTATAGACAGCGTACAATTGGAAGGCTTGATATTGCTGTACTGGTACTAGGGAACAGTGGCGTCTCAGCAGCGGTATTCTGGGTAAATATTTACTGTGGGGAAACCCTTCACACGTAGTTTTTCGGGATGACTTTTTGTAAAAACGAAGAAAAACAACTTAAAGGGGTTGTCCCGCGAAACAAAATGGGGGTATACACTTCTGTATGGCCATATTAATGCACTTTGTAATGTACATCGTGCATTAATTATGAGCCAAACAGAAGTTATTCACTTACCTGTTCTGTTGCTGGCGTCCTCGTCTCCATGGTGCCGTCTAATTTTCAACGTCTAATCGCCGGATTAGACACGCTTGCGCAGTCCGGTCTTCTTCTTTTCTGAATGGGACCGCTCGTGCCGGAGAGCGGCTCCTTATAGCTCCGCCCCGTCACGTGCCGATTCCAGCCAATCAGGAGGCTGGAATCGGCAATGGACCGCACAGAAGACCTGCGGTCCACCGAGGGAGAAGATCCCAGCGGCCATCTTCACCAGGTAAGTAAGAAGTCACCGGAGCGCGGGGATTCAGGTAAGCACTATCCGGTTTTCTTTTTTAACCCCTGCATCGGGTTTGTCTCGCGCCGAACGGGGGCCTATTGAAAAAAAAACAAAAAACGTTTTGGCGCGGGACAACCCCTTTAAGGAAATGCATAAAGGAAAGACTTCTCTGTTATAACCACTTCTGTGTTTGATGTCAAAGGAAGCGCACCACAAACTGCACCAAAAGTCGTGTTTTCAGCCTTGCAATGAGATCCTTTAATATGTCTAATATATAGCAGCCTCCTTGACTTGATATTAATGAGTAAGATTATAGAATGCAATATAGAATGTAAATCTGAAATCTACTTCTTGAAGACTGTATATTGTTTCTGTCCGTGCAAACTAGAATTGTTATGCAGAACAAAACAAGTTGTGTTAATCATTGCTGTCATATAAAAGTATAAGACACGGATGAGATAAACAGACGAGGTTAGAATACTTAATTGGAATTTTAAACATTTCAGTCAATATTTTTCCCAAATAATTTTGTTTACTGTATGTATAAATTATTAACAGGATCGTCTTCGCTGTGTTTATCTTCTTACTGAATGATACATTGTAATACAAACTGTAAACATTCAATCAGCTATGTGTTTATTAACTTTCATTATGTGTCAATATTGAATTTTTCATGACTTGAAATGCAGTCCTGTGTATTCAATGAACGTTATTTAATAATTTCAATAAGCTATACTGCAATATATAATTCAAAATATACTAGTATTTCCAGTCTATAAGTCAAAATACACTATTTTAATGATACATGAGTCTTAGGCTGCATTCAGACGAACGTATATCGGTTCGGTTTTCACGCCGAGCCGATATACGTTGTCCTCGTATGCAGGGGGGCAGGATGGAAGAGCCAGGAGCAGGAACTGAGCTCCCGCCCCCTCTCTGCCTCCTCTCCGCCCCTCTGCAGCATTTGCAATGGGGAGAGGCGGGCCGGGGCGGGGCTAATTCTAGGAACGTATTCCCGCCCCGTTCCGCCTCTCCCCATTGCAAATAGTGCAGAAGGGCGGAGAGGGGGTGGAGAGAAGGCAGAGAGGGGGCGGGAGCTCAGTTCCTGCTCCTGGCTCTTCCATCCTCCCCCCCCTGCACACGAGGACAACGTATATCGGCTCGGCGTAAAAACCGAGCCGATATACGTTCGTGTGACTTCACCCTTAGATGGGTTTACAATGGTTGATAGAATATCAAAGCAGGATCAGGTGACAAGCCAAAGCAAGTAGCAGCACTAAGGCCAGTTGCACACGAACCTATTACAAGAGCACTTATCTATTGACCTGAACTGAAAGCATCCCAAGGATCCATGATGCTATGAGTTCTATGCCATGAACACTTGCTTGTAATGCAAATTGTGAGAATAAATGCACAAGTGAAAAAGACATTGCAAAAAACTGTCCAAAAAACACCCTCTTTGTAGGGCACTTTATATTTTCCTATTAATCTACAGCAAACGTCTGCCCATAAGGTTTTTCACTATATAAACTATGAAAAATCTCCTAGAGGAACACCACTAATAATATACAATTTTTAACAAAAACACTGTGGGGGAATTTCCAAAGCCAAGTATAATTTCACTGGTGCATGACACACCTAATAAATGAAGAAGCGCACACCTCTTCATGTATTAAGCCCCATTTACACACAACGATTATTGTTCAGAATTCGCTCAAAAGCCATTGTTTGAGTGATAATCGTTGTGTTTAAATGCTCCCATTCTTCACTCTTCGGCTGAACAATGATTTTTAGGTGAGCATAAAATTCATAATTCAGACGGATAGCAGGGTTTGCTTACTGTGTTCTCCACAAGGAGAGCTGATTACATTACATTCGGCTTGCAGACCCTTGGCAGAACAAATTAACTGTATGCACAGAACAGACCACCTGCTGTTCTCTTCATAGAGCTCTGGAGGCTAATTTACATGCAAATTAAGGTAATAAGCTGCTAATAGGCATTTGGTGCCTATTAGCAGCTAATGCAAAATGATCACTCAAACTGTCATTGTCGCCTACCAAGAAATGTATGTCAGGCTGGACATAATGGTTGCCAGATATGGCATAATTTATTCTAGTTTTTTGTGCCATGACTTTTCCTGACAAGCCACTCCTCTTTTTCAGGAAAGGAAAGTCACAAGTGGTGCTTGCAACCGAAATAGCGACTTCTTAAAGGTGGAATTCTGACATGGAAGTCATCATAAATTCCACTAACCCCGCCCCCCCCCCCCTGTATGTATGCTTGTGTGCATAAGGCCTAATGTGGTAGATTTCTGTTAGTGAGAATCAATACATTTGTAGTAGCGTGTACAATGCAAACATTCATAATACTTGAAAAACAAAAATAGACGATTCCGTTCTCCAGATTTGGCACAAGGCAGCGTAAATGCAGAAGTAGAGTCTAAAATAGGTGTAAAGCAAAGATGTTCCTGCATTCTGGGTCCAATCTGAAAAACGATAACATTTAAAACTTCACAAAAATGATACCTTTAACCCTTTGCAATCCAATTTTAGATTCAGGGTTTCCTAGGGGGCTTTCTCTTTTTGCCATTATACAATGGCGCCATCTGCTGGGTAGAGCCAGGACTGCGGTATGTGACATGCTAAAGAGGCCCACAACAACCTAGCGGCCAGTAATAACCAGTAAGAATACCCTGCTGGACGTCTTAGGACTTCGGAGTTGTACAGCCTTCAATCAGAATGTCTTCAGACGTCAGACAGTGGATTGGAGAGGGTTAAACCATAACGATAAGGCTTTATCCTCTGCGGATTCTAAATCTATAAGGCACACAAATGGATTCTACTCTATTTGGACCCAATTAAAAGAAAACCTCCAGTAATATTCTAAGTATGAGCGACAGTTGCAATTTTTCAGTGAGTGTAAGGACGGTTTCTCATGGGCGTATTTACATGTGTGTTTGTGCCCACAAAATCTGCGTTCGCAATGCTCATAGAATGGAACCCATTATTTTCAATGGGTTCGTTGTCATTTTCATGCACAAAAAAACACTACATGCTCTATTTTAGTGCACATTTGAGCACCAAAGGCCCCATAGAAGTCTATTGGGGTGCAAGACCCACACGATTGCGCAAAACGCTGTGCACTTTTGTGGGGAAGACAACACACCGAGGACTAATGAGGCTAAACAGCTTTTTAACGCAAGGTGCGACCGTGTCTCGTGCCCATGTGAACAGCCCCGATCAGCACAAAAACCTGCAACCGTTGCTGGCGTCCCCGTCTCCATGGCTCCGTCTAATTTCGGTGTCCTCTTGCTTTTTTAGACGCGCTTGTGCAGATGGGTCTTCTCCCTTCGGCTCGGCAGCAGCGGCGTTTTGGCTCCGCCCTTTGTACGCGTCATCGCGTAGCTCCGCCCCCAGCACATGTGCCGATTCCAGCCTCCTGATTGGCTGGAATCGGCACATGTGATGGGGGTGGAGCTACGCAATGACGCGTACAAGGGGGCAGAGCCAAAACGAGCCGAGCCGAAGGGAGAAGACCCATCTGCGCAAGCGCGTCTAAAAAAGCAAGAAGACATCGAAATTAGACGGAGCCATGGAGACGAGGACGCCAGCAACGGAGCAGGTAAGTGAATAACTTCTGTATGGCTCATATTTAATGCACGATGTATATTACAAAGTGCATTAATATGGCCATACAGAAGTACTTAACCCCACTTGCTTTCGCGAGACAACCCCTTTAATATACAATATTACATATAACATAATATAGAAAATAAAAATATTGTAAAAACCAACAAAATCAACATTTACCAAAAGCATTAATAATTCGAACCTCTTTTGCAGAGCATATCCATTCCTCATAAATAGTGCCAAGGATTTGCTGGCTGGCACAAGTCTTATCTCTGCTTTATAATTTAAAAGTGCAGAAATCGAGCAGTTTGTAGACTGTAAGGTAACACAAGGCCTCTGCCAAATATGCTGTAGAAATAATGCATTTCAAATATCATCTAAATGTGCACTTTGATTCATCAGCTGAACTGTTTGATGAGCTCTTGTTGAGGAGTCACTGAAACAGACAGAATGTTGGGCATTCAGAATTCACTGATTGATTTGCATGCTACAATATGAAAGGTTAGACGATTTAGGGTGGACACTCACTGGCGATATTTTCTTTCTTGCGCTGCGAGAGCACGAGAAAACTCTTGCCTCGCAGCGCAAGAAAGACGCCGGAATAGAACCGGCATATCGCTAGTGCTTCTGATGGGGCCAGTGGCAGCAGCGCTAGCCCCACAGAAAACATAGGGAGAATGCAGCGGACTTCTGCCACAGCTGTGACAGCTGTGGCAGGAGTTTCCTTCATCCCCGCGGGGACCGCAGCATTCTATCTCATTGCTTTCAATGGGATCGGCACTGCTGCCGATACCATTGAAAGCACTGCTTTCTGCCAAGCCCCGCAGTATGATTATTGGGGAAGGGCTTGAAATATAAGCCCTTCCCTGATAATCATCAATAAGTGTTTAAAAAAAAATTAAAAATTACTCACCTCTCCGCATCCTCTGGCTGGCTCCCCTGCACTGCTGTTAAGCTCTTTCAACAGGCGGGGATTTAAAAATCCCAGCCTCCTGAAAGAGCTGTGCTGATTGGCTGAGGGCTCAGCCAATAGCAGCTAGTGCTTAGCTATTGGCTAAGCACTCAGCCAATGACACATAGCCCTTAGCTATTCATTCATGAATAGCAATATCTTAGCTTTAGTCTCGCAGCGCAGTGGAGAAAAAAACGCACCCTTAGGGCGAGCACCCACTGGCGTTTGCGTTTTCCGCGATTTTTCCGCGCGTTTTTCGCGGCGTTTTTCGCGGCTTTTCCATTCATTTCCATTGACTTTCATGGGTGCATTAGGAGAAAAATAAGGACACATATGCAACTGACAGTTCCTATGTTAAAAACGCAAACGCAACGCAAAAAAACCGCCAGTGGACAGGAACACATGTTATCTCTATGCCTGTGCAGGAAAAACGCAAAACGCAAAACGCAGGTAAAAAAACGCCAGTGGGTGCTCGCCCTTATTGTGTATTTCTGCATCAATTCCTCATGGATTACATGGGAGCGTATAGCTCTACGATCTGTGCTATAATTGTAGCAAGTCGTGGATCTGTGTAATCATTACATCACCAGGACAGAGTTGGATCCAGTGGAAGGAAGCAATGAAGTTTCTTATTAAATGACGAAGTATTGAATGTCATGCTCATGCATTGATGGTGGTGGTTGATGGCACTAGCGTAACTATAGGGAATGCAGGGAATGCGGTTGCACCCAGTCCCATAAGGCCTCTCTTCTCCATATAAGGAGCCCAGTACTATGAGTAAAGCATTATAGTTGGGGCCCTGTTACAGGTTGGCATTGGGGCCCAGGATCTTCAAGTTATGCCTCTGACTTAAGGGGTTAAGAGAAATTGGGGGGCCCCATGATAAACTTTTGCACCTGGGCCCATGAGTCTTTAGCTACCCCCCTGGTTGATCATAATGAAGATAAGATAGTGCCCTATACAATGTGGATTTTTCTTGGAACTGTATAGTCTGTATGCAGTAAATATTACCCAATGGTTGCACCAGGAAAACATTTTTTTATTATGACCAGCTCCATTGCCAGCCCTATGTTCTTTTTCTAGGAGGTGCGGATATTCGTCCGCACCTGCAGTGCGTTTTTTTTTTCTGCGCGGAAATATGCACGGATCTCCGCTCGTGTGACCGAGCCCTCAGTCAGCATAAAAACCATTGCATAGAAAGTGAAGCACTGAGCGAGAAGCCAGCGATCCAGCAGCAAAGTCGGTTGGTCTAACTACTCTGCAGGAGCGCTAACAACTTTAGCGGTGATGTCAGCGCTTGTGTAGATGTTTAGCCAACTGTCGGCCCGTGTAAAAGGGCCATTAGCCTCTTTTCTTGATGTAGACACAGAGAGTATTTCTTCTTTGTCTTCCTGTAAATTATGTAAGAACTGTCTTTCTAAATTCTGTAAAGACAAACTATACAACTTCCTTCTCTCCCTGTAAATCAGATAGTACTGCCTCCTTGTCTCTCCCTATAAAAATGCAGGCACAGACAGTCCTCCCTCCTTGTCTGTCCCTGTAAATGATGCAGGCACAGATAGTACTGCCTCCCTGTCTCTCCCTGTAAATGATGCAGATACAGATAGTACTGCCTCCCTGTCTCTCCCTGTAAATGATGTAGGCACAGATAGTACTGCCTCCTTGTCTCTTCCTGTAAATGATGCAGGCACCGATAGTCCTGCCTCTTTGCCTTTCCCTGTAAATGATGCAGGCACAGATAGTACTGCCTCCCTGTCTCTCCCTGTAAATGATGCAGGCACAGATAGTACTGCCTCTTTGTCTGTCCCTGTAAATGATGCAGGCACAGATAGTACTGCCTCCTTGTCTCTTCCTGTAAATGATGCAGGCACAGATAGTACTGCCTCCTTGTCTCTTCCTGTAAATGATGCAGGCACAGATAGTACTGCCTCCTTGTCTGTCCCTGTAAATGATGCAGGCACAGATAGTACTGCCTCCTTGTCTCTTCCTGTAAATGATGCAGGCACCGATAGTCCTGCCTCTTTGCCTTTCCCTGTAAATGATGCAGGCACAGATAGTACTGCCTCCCTGTCTCTCCCTGTAAATGATGCAGGCACAGATAGTACTGCCTCCTTGTCTGTCCCTGTAAATGATGCAGGCACAGATAGTACTGCGTCAGTTTCTCTTTCTAAGTGGTGTAAACTCAAATAGTACTTCCTTCTGGTTTCTCCCTGCATTATGAATCGTACTGCTGCCTCTTTTATTCATTCAGAAAAGACAGAGTATTGAAAGCAGGGCCTACTACATACAGAAATGTCAAAAGACCAACAAGTGTAGTGAATCCACTGGGTCTCCTACATATTTTACCCAAACCAGTTAGAAGAAAACATGGAATTACGCATTCATCAGCCATAACCACTCCAAGGTAATAGGAAATTTTGAACATGGAATTCCCAGATTACTAGCCCTGGAGGAATAAGAGTTAGCAATGGCTAGCACATAGTAACATAGTATGTAAGGCCGAATGAAGACAATGTCCGTCTAGTCCAGCCTGTTTATCCTCCTGTGTTGTTGATCCAGAGGAAGGCAAAAAACCCCAAGAGGCAGGAGTAGAGATGAGCGAGTATACTAGCTAAGGCACATTACTCGAGCGAGTAGTGCCTTAGCCGAGTATCTCCCCGCTCGCCTCTAAAGATTCGGCTGCCGGTGGGGGGGCGGGGAGTGGCGGGGGAGAGTGGGGAGGAACGGAGGGGAGATCTCTCTCTCCCTCTCCCCCCCCCCCCCGCTCCCCCCCTACTCCCCGCTGCAATTCCCCTGTCACCCGGGCTGGCCCCCGAATCTTTAGAGACGAGCGGGGAGATACTCGGCTAAGGCACTACTCGCTCGAGTAATGTGCCTTAGCGAGTATACTCGCTCATCTCTAGGCAGGAGCCAATTAGCCCTTTTGGGGGAAAAATTCCTTCCCGGCTCCCTAATGGCAATCAGACTGTTCCCTGGTTCAACCCCTAATAGTTCCTACCTGCCTGTATACCCAGATTAACAATTGACCTAAGATTTACATCCTGTAATATCCTTCCTCTCCAGAAAGACATCAAGTCGCCTTTTAAACTCCTCTATGGATTTTGCCATCACCCCATCCTCAGGCAGAGAGTTCCACAGTCTCACTGCTCTTACAGTAAAGAACCCTTTTCTGTGTTGGCGATGAAACCTGCTTTCTTCTAGACGTAGCAGATGCCCTCTTGTTACCGTCGTAGTCCTGGGTATAAACAGATCATGGGAGAGATCCTTGTATTGTGCCCTCATGTATTTATACATGGTTATTTGATTGCCCCTTAGCTATCTTTTTTCCAGGGTAAATAATCCCAATTTGGATAGCCTCTCTGGGTATTCCAGTCCCCTCATTCCATGTATTAATTTAGCTGCCCTACTTTGAACCCCCTCCAGTACTGTAACATCTTTCCTAATGACTTGGATACTCCAAGTTATGATGAAAAGCAGCAGCCAAAAATCATAATCAGACGTGCATGGGTCAAGGCTGGTGGAGCTTAGACATAAGCAGCAGACTGACCAAGGTCAGGAGAAGCAGCAGACAGGACGATGCGGTGACATAAACAAGCCAAGTAGATGCCAAAAAGAACAGGAATAAACACAAAGTTTTAGACTTAGAAACTGCTCAGGCAAGTATATATGAGAGTCTTTACGAAGCCTGCGACACTTGGGCATTGAGTGAAGTCAGGGGCAATTTGTGTGTATTGGCCCTTTAAGAGGCCAGTAGGCACATGCGTGCAAACTGTGGTCAGAGCGGTGCAATACAGAAGACGTTTAGGAAGGATATATAACATCAGAGGGTTATATATTAACATGTATCTTCGAACTGGCAGAATTAGGTGGGGAAACTGACATTTTATGATTTTTTTTTATAATTATACTATAAGTTAATGTAACTTTAACAGAAACCTAATTGTCGCAAAGACCATAATGCAAATGTTTCAAACCAAGTCATTTCTAGATAGCTGAAAATGAAACCTTTTTTTTTTTTCTATTCACTGCTGTAGACACATTATAGCAGTTTATGGAATAGTCATAAGGCAACAAAATTCTCGGCAACAAAACTCCCTCACCTGACTTTCTTTAGTAAATGTCAGAGCCGCTTTAAAGATGGAGTGATTGATCTCTTTATTTACTGCCTACATTCCTGTTTGCTGGCGACTGCACATGATTTTAGATACTGTTTCCTCCTGTGTATATAAATACAGGCTTACATTCATCCTTCGTTTATAAATTAGCCCTGCCATTGCCAGTGATGTCATTAATAGTCCTTCACTCATTACTAAAATCAAAGACGTCAATCAGCTTTTGTAGCACTTGGGGAAATAAAAAAAAAAACTCCAGATACTTTGGAGCTAGCTGAGATGCCATTTCTATGAAATAGCCAATGTTATTGCAACCTAGGCACAAATAAATATATCTAAGCAATGTCATTGCCTTCACGAACAGTGAAAGATATCTTTGTGACAGTAAGGTGTCCAGGTAGAAGGACTGCTTTATTACCTGCCCATGACAATGTTTCCCAAACAGCTCCCTCACCAATCACAGACTCGGTGCAATTATGAGTTCCTTCTCATACAGGCAATGAAGGTGTCACTCAAAGTAAATCATTCAAGAGTTTTTATAATGGGAAATAAAACACTGTTGTATATTTTTAAAGTTTTTCCAACTTTTAGGATTTCAATCTTTCGTTATTTATTGTGGCGACAGCTTTAATGCATATCATGTAAAACAAGGCGATGAATAGAGTTGGAATGTGCTTTTGCTATTTACATGTGTGTTACGGCTGACGGACGCTCATCGTTACATGAAACAAAGGCAGCTCTTCTCGATACTTTGTAGCATATTATTATTTTCCGGTGATTGTGTTTTAATCAGCCATAGATTGTTCCTAAAGCTTTCTGCTTTGATTTACAGTAGATGACAAATGTAAACTATGTTGGATGGGATGATGTTAGAGTTTATTTTGCTTTACTCCAAGTAGAGCAGGTTTCAGTGTCAACATGCATTTACTTGACGTATCATCTGGAAGTCTTAAGGGATGGTTAGAAAAGTGTGCAAAACTTTGCTTAGTCTCATGGCAGGGTATGCTGTTATTTGCTGGTTAGTGGTGGTCTGACAAGTATGATCTCCATAGTCAACAGAGCTGGGGAGTGGTGGGGCAAAGGTAGGATAAAAAAAACAGGGTGTTTCATATGTGCGTTGGAACTCCGGCAGAAGGTCAATCACAGATTTGGCACAAAACGCCGGAAGAAAAAGATGACTACAAGCCAGGCAGCTGAGCAGAAAGCGAACAGATCTTATTATAGTCAATGGTGTCTGTTTGGCGCTGTTTCGTTAAGTCATAACATGGAACCATTCACCCATGAGATTCCCCTTACTTGCTCCCAGAACGGAGCAGGAAATCGGAGTTCCCGATATAGATGGGAAACCACCCTGACTTGCACTTACTTGTTCCCATTGCTCAAGTGATCTATAGAGGAAACTGCACTTGAATCTCAATGAACTTAAAAAAATGATAGTTGTATAAGGCAAATTATTTTATCATGATCATCACCAGTCTACCATCAAGGCTGGAGATGCTGTTTGTTATTTTTGCTTCCTTCATGGGGGATTGTAGATCAGAGGCTTTACTATTTTGACGCTTCAAATGATATTCTAGGAATTAGCAATAATTCTTTGAATTCTCTGAATTTTCTATTTTTTGGGGGGTCAGAGGTTCCTGATGAGGCTGTCAAAGCGTTGAACTGCGAACCGTCTTTGTTGAGACCCATATTTTCACAACTATTTTCACTTTACGAAAAATCTTTTTTAAACCTTAAAACTGGGAATTTTTGGGTTCTACCTTAATTCCCTATGCCTCAGTCCAATACCCTCCGTGGCATTACTTTGGGGCAGAGGATGGCTATTTAGCTTGTGGCTGATGCTTTTTGAGGCAGTTTTTGTACGACAGTGGTGGGCGTTTTTTGGTTCTTCTGTGTGTTTCGTTTGGTTGTTTTTTTTGGCCCTGGGCTAATTTTTTATTTATATAGTAAAAGTTATATTTTAGGAAGAAATTTAGTTTTTCAGTAAAATATATTCAAATGTTAAATTAGGAGAAAAGTGGAAAATACAAAAAAAAGTTTGAAATCACAGATTATTTTGTTTTTAATAAAGTTAACACAAAACATAGGTAATCCAGAAATATGACATAAATGAGACATATTTTACATACTGGCTCTACTAATTCAACTTCATATTCCTCGAAGAATTCCAAGTAGAGCTTTTCAGATGTTTTGTATCTACCCGTCAGTATAACCGATTGAATCATAACTAGAGATGAGCGAACGTACTCGTCCGAGCTTGATACTCGTTCGAGTATTAGCGTGTTCGAGATGCTCGTTACTCGAGGAGAGCACCACGCGATGTTCGAGTTACTTTCACTTTCATCTCTGAGACATTTTCAGGCCAATTGAAAGGTAGGGAAGGCATTACAACTTCCCCCTGCGACGTTCAAGCCCTATACCACCCCACCCCCCGCAGTGAGTGGCTGGCGAGATCAGGTGTCACCCGAGTATATAAATTGGCCCCTCCCGCGGCTCGCCACAGATGCATTCTGACAGAGATCAGGGAAAGTGCTGCTGATGCTGGAGCTGCTATAGGGAGAGTGTTAGGAGTGATTTTAGGTTTCAAGAACCCCAACGGTCCTTCTTAGGGCCACATCTGACCGTGTGCAGTACTGTTGAGGCTGCTTTTAGCAGTGCTGCACATTTTTTTTTTTTGTATATCGGCCGTGCAGAGCATTGCATCCTCAGTCTGCGGTAATTTTACATAGTATAGGGCCAGTAGTGGTGAGGCAGGGACAGTGGGAAAGGTGAAAGAGATATTCTGTCTATATAGGCAGTGGGCTTTTTCAAAAAAATTTTGGAAAAAAAAAAAAATATTTGGGCTGCCTGTGACCGTACTCAGTGTACTGCGTCTCTGCTGGGGGTAGTAGTCCTAATTAATACGCAGCCAGCTAAGTGTTACAGCAGGCTTGCGCAAAAGTGTTTCCTGGCTCTGCGTTGCCCGTTACATCAACGCCGTCATCCCGTTAAGAGGTAAACAGTCTGCAGTAATTTTACATAGTATAGGGCCAGTAGTGGTGAGGCAGGGACAGTGGGAAAGGTGAAAGAGATATACTGTCTATATAGGCAGTGGGCTTTTTCAAAAACATTTGGGGAAAAAAAATATATTTGGGCTGCCTGTGACTGTCCTCAGTGTACTGCGTCTCTGCTGGGGGTAGTAGTCCTAATTAATACGCAGCTAAGTGTTACAGCAGGCTTGTGCAAAAGTGTTTCCTGGCTCTGCGTTGCCCGTTACATCACCGCCGTCATCGCGTCCAGAGGGAAACAGTATACATATATACGCTGCCTACAGTATCTGTCTGCTGTCTCAGCTCAGCCTTTAAAAAAATAGAAGCAAAACACTTAAGGTCTACTAGGGGCCTTTGGACACTTGACTGCTTCTGCGCTGTGAATTCCACTAGCTCAGTCATACGCACCTACATCTCACTACAGGCTTGCGCAAAATTCTTTCCTGGCTCTGCTGTGCGTTCCGTAAGCGAAGTCAGCCTCCAACCACAGGCCAATAAGTGGCACATTTAATTACAGCGTTCTGTTTCTGCACTACTGGTAATACAGCACGCTGAGGGGTAGGGGTAGGCCTAGAGGACGTGGACGCGGGCGAGGACGTGGAGGCCCAAGTCAGGGTGTGGGCACAGGCCGAGCTCCTGATCCAGGTGTATCGCAGCCGACTGCAGCGGGATTAGGAGAGAGGCACGTTTCTGGCGTCCCAAGATTAATCTCACAATTAATGGGTCCACGCGGTAGACCTTTATTAGAAAATGAGCAGTGTGAGCAGGTCCTGTCGTGGATGGCAGAAAGTGCATCCAGCAATCTATCGACCACGCAGAGTTCTGCGCCGTCCACTGCTGAAACTCTGAATCCTCTGGCTGCTGCTCCTCCTTCCTCCCAGCCTCCTCACTCCATTAAAATGACACATTCTGAGGAGCAAGCAGACTCCCAGGAACTGTTCTCAGGCCCCTGCCCAGAATGGGCAGCAATGGTTCCTATCCCACCGGAGGAGTTTGTCGTGACCGATGCCCAACCTTTGGAAAGTTCCCGGGGTCCGGGGGATGAGGCTGGGGACTTCCAGCAACTGTCTCAAGAGCTTTCAGTGGGTGAGGAGGACAACGACGATGAGACACAGTTGTCTATCACTCAGGTAGTAGTAAATTGCAGTAAGGCCGAGGGAGGAGCGCACAGAGGATTCGGAGGAAGAGCAGCAGGACGATGAGGTGACTGACCCCACCTGGTTTGCTAAGCCTACTGAGGACAGGTCTTCAGAGGGGGAGGCAAGTGCAGCAGCAGGGCAGGTTGGAAGAGGCAGTGCGGTGGCCAGGGGTACAGGCAGGGCCAGACCGAATAATCCACCAACGGTTTTCCAAAGCGCCCCCTCGCGCCATGCCACCCTGCAGAGGCCGAGGTGCTCAAAGGTCTGTCAGTTTTTCACTGAGAGTGCAGACGACCGACGAACAGTGGTGTGCAACCTTTGTCGCGCCAAGATCAGCCGGGGAGCCACCACCACCAGCCTCACCACCACCAGCATGCGCAGACATATGATGGCCAAGCACCCCACAAGGTGGGACGAAGGCCGTTCAGCGCCTCCGGTTTGCACCCCTGCCTCTCCCCCTGTGCCCCAACCTGCCACTGAGATCCAACCCCCCTCTCAGGACACAGGCACTACCGTCTCATCCATCCTCAGCCCCATCCACCAATGTCTCTCAGTGCACCGTCCAGCCGTCGCTAGCGCAAATGTTTGAGCGCAAGTACGCCACCACGCACCCGCACGCTCAAGCGTTAAACGTGCACATAGTCAAATTGATCAGCCTGGAGATGCTGCCGTATAGGCTTGTGGAAACGGGGGCTTTCAAAAGCATGATGGCGGCGGCGGCCCCGTGCTACTCGGTTCCCAGTCGCCACTACTTTTCCCGATGTGCCGTCCCAGCCCTGCATGACCACGTCTCCCGCAACATTGTACGCGCCCTCACCAACGCGGTTACTGCCAAGGTCCACTTAACAATGGACACGTGGACAAGCACAGGCGGGCAGGGCCACTATATCTCCCTGACGGCACATTGGGTGAATTTAGTGGAGGCTGGGACCGAGTCAGAGCCTGGGACCGCTCACGTCCTACCCACCCCCAGAATTGCGGGCCCCAGCTCGGTGGTGGTATCTGCGGCGGTGTATGCTTTCTCCACTAAACCACCCTCCTCCTCCTCCTACGCAACCTCTGTCTCGCAATCAAGATGTGTCAGCAGCAGCACGTCGCCAGCAGTCAGTGTCGCGCGGCGTGGCAGCACGAACTGCTGCAGGGTCTGACAGAGCAGACCGACCGCTGGCTTGCGCCGCTGAGCCTCCAACCGGGCATGGTCGTGTGTGACAACGGCCGTAACCTGGTGGCGGCTCTGCAGCTCAGCAGCGTCACGCACGTGCCATGCCTGGCCCACGTCTTTAATTTGGTGGTTCAGCACTTTCTGAAAAGCTACCCACGCTTGTCAGACCTGCTCGGAAAATGGTGCGCCGGCTCAGCGCACATTTCCGCAAGTCCCACACGGACGCTGCCACCCTGCGCACCCTGCAACATCGGTTTAATCTGCCAGTGCACCGACTGCTGTGCGACGTGCCCACACGGTGGAACTCTACGCTCCACATGTTGGCCAGGCTCTATGAGCAGCATAGAGCTATAGTGGAATACCAACTCCAACATGGTCGACGTAGTGGGAGTCAGCCTCCTCAATTCTTTACAGAAGAGTGGGCCTGGTTGGCAGACATCTGCCAGGTCCTTGGAAACTTTGAGGAGTCTACCCAGATGGTGAGCGGTGATGCTCCAATCATTAGCGTCACCATTCCTCTGCTATACCTCTTGAGAAGTTCCCTGCAAAGCATAAAGGCAGACGCTTTGCGCTTGGAAACGGAGGCAGGGGAAGACAGTATGTCGCTGGATAGTCAGAGCACCCTCCTGTCTATATCTCAGCGTGTTGAGGAGGAGGAGGAGGTGGAGGAGCATGAGGAGGAGGGGGAAGAGACAGTTTGGTCCACTGCTGAGGGTACCCATGCTGCTTGCCTGTCATCCGGTTCTTCTCTTCGTCGCGGCGCCATCTTCTCTCCGTCGCGGATGGATCTTTTTTCTTCGGGCCGGCGCATGCGCGGGGCACGTCACCGACGTTATCCTGCGCATCCGCCGAGCCGAAGAAAGAAGATCCGGCCGCGATGGAGAGAAGATGAAGCCGCGACGAAAAGGAGATCCGGAGCGGGCGGGAGGTAAGTTTATTCTTATTTATTCTCATTTTCAGCGCTCATGTCCGCGGGCCAGGAGGGACCCGCTACGGATTCTCCATGGAGAATCCGGAGCGGGCCTGATTTTCCCCGTGGACATGAGGCCTTAGGCCTCATGTCCACGGGCAAAAGAAGAATTAAAATCCGCAGCGGATTTTAACTCTTCTCCCGCACGCGGATCCGCACCCCATAGGGATGCATTGACCACCCGTGGGTAGATAAATACCGGCGGATGGTCAATAAAAGGGATTTTAAAAAAAATGGAGCATGAAAAAATCTGGA
Source organism: Eleutherodactylus coqui (assembly GCF_035609145.1). Classification (NCBI taxonomy): domain Eukaryota; kingdom Metazoa; phylum Chordata; class Amphibia; order Anura; family Eleutherodactylidae; genus Eleutherodactylus; species Eleutherodactylus coqui. The sequence goes on along the minus strand of NC_089843.1, from coordinate 204,791,646 downwards.
CCATGCTCCATTTTCGTGTGGGTCTCCCACGGGGACGGCTCCCGCGGGCTTCTATTGAAGCCTATGGAAGCCGTCTGGATCCGCAGGAGACCTAAAATAGGAATTAAGGCCTCATGTCCACGGGGAAAATCAGGCCCACTACGGATTCTACATGTAGAATCTGCAGCGGGTCCCTCCTGCCCCACGGACATGAGCGCTGAAAATAGGAATTTAAAAGAACTCACCCGCAGCGGGCCGAAGCAAGAAAGATCCGGCCGTGAGGAAGAGAAGACCTTCCCGGTCCGCTGCGGGTGAGTTCTTTTAAATTCCTATTTTAGGTCTCCCGCGGATCCGGACGGCTTCCATAGGCTTCAATAGAAGCCCGCGGGAGCCGTCCCCGCGGGAGACCCGCACAAAAATGGAGCATGGTCCAGATTTTTTCATGCTCCTTTTTTTTTAAATCCCTTTTATTGACCATCCGCGGGTATTTATCCACCCGCGGGTGGTCAATGCATCCCTGTGGGGTGCGGATCCGCATGCGGGAGAAGAGTTAAAATCCGCTGCGGATTTTAATTCTTCTTTTGCCCGTAGACATGAGGCCTTAAAAGAATTAACTCACCCGCAGCGGACCGGGAAGGTCTTCTCTTCCTCACAGCCGGATCTTTCTTGCTTCGGTTCGGTGGATGTACCCGGCGCATGCGCGCATCACGTCGGCGACGTGCCGGCGACGTGCCGCCGGCGTGACGAGTTCATCCGCCGGCCGAAAAAGAAGATCCGGCCGTGAGGAAGAGAAGACCTTCCCGGTCCGCTGCGGGTGAGTTAATTCTTTTAAATTCCTATTTTCAGCACTCATGTCCACGGGGCAGGAGGGACCCGCTGCAGATTCTACATGTAGAATCCGTAGCGGGCCTGATTTTCCCCGTGGACATGAGGCATTAAGATTTCAATCCTCCACAATCTATTGTGGCGACAGCTTTAATGCTTATCATGTAAAACAAGTCTATGAGTAAAGTGAGAATGTTCTTTCGCATTTGCAATGTAACGCAAGATTGCCGGTGTCCATGCCGTCCAATGGTAATACTGATATATGAACCTGTGCTATATGGTGGCTTGGGCAACGATGGGATTTATTCCTAGTGGTTTAGGGTGTTGAATCATTCAGTATCTTTATATCTTGGTTGTCTAGAATGGCAAAGAGGTTAATTGTAGCGTTCCAAGTTTGTGCTAGTTTACATAGATCTCAGGGCTTTTGTAACAGAAGGATGAATGTGCTATGAGTGAGAAACGAGAAACATGAGTGAGAACTCCGTCTGAAACACAAAAGAGCAGTTTGGGAAGATATTTTTATCCACAGAATGTAAATAAAAGTCTGTTTTCATTCTGGGATTCGCGGAAGTGCCAGAGTTATGTTTCTATTGTGGTTTACGGTGTACCTACACCTGTCCATGTGCCCGAGGGGAAATGTATCCATGCGGTGAGCTGGCATTTGGAGATGCAGAAGGATAATTGTGGTTAGTCTTAAAGCAAAAACCCATCTTTCAATTTTGCTTTATTCTGAATGTATAAACAAATGACAGCTTTGAGTTAGGCTGTATGTATGCAGATTAAAGATGAGCGAGTATACTTGCTAAAGGCAAATGCTCGAGCGAGCATTGTCTTTAGCGAGTACCTGCCCGCTCGAGACGGAAGATTCAGGTGCCGGCAGGGGGCGGGGAGCTGCGGGGGAGAGTGTGGCGGAACGGAGAGGAGATCTCTCTCTCCCTCTCTCCCCCCCAGCTCCCACTGCTGACTGCCGCTACTCACCGCTCCCCCGCGCCGGCACCCGAACCTTCAGTCTCGAGCGGGCAGGTACTCGATAAAGGCAATGCTCGCTCGAGCAATTGCCTTTAGCGAGTATGCTCGCTTATCTCTAATGCGGATGTTTTACTCAGTCCAAAAAATTCTGGCTAATTTTTCTTGTGATTTCCATGCAATTTTTATGCCTTTATGCAATTTTTCACGCAGTTTGCATCCATGTTGCATCCAACTTTTCCATTCATTTAAAAAAAATGTATAAATGCTTGTGCTTGGCACTTACTGGTTCTCTAGTTTCTATGGTTAGCATGGTTACAGCTATTAAAAATGGATCACAATCACATCCATTAATTTTTGAAAAACAAGCCCATTTTTTGGGTCTGAAAATCACTACAGAATAGGACACGCTGTGATTTTTTTCTGCTCGGATTGTTTGTCTGATTAAAAAAAAATGTCCATGTGAATATAACCATTTAAAAAACTGCGCTTTATTTCTGTCTGAAATTTATTTTTGGGCTGAAAGTTATATTGAAAAATTGCCTTTGTGAACCATAATTTGTGATTACCAAAAAAATGGAGCACCAACTATATAATAATATCTAGTAAGATTACAGAATGCCGGACTGCAAAATGACATGACCCTGAGGGGTGGACATTAAGGGCTCCTGTCCACGGATGGTAGTGCATTGCGTTACCTGCGGTGATAAGTGTTGTTATGGAAAATAAATCTTTTTTCTATGGAAAGCACAGCGCCCCTGTCCATGAGCAGAGAATTATAGTGATTCTCCGCTCGCAGGACTCAAGTCGCGGCATGCTGTGATTGGCCGCGATTCTCCACGGTGAGCCTATCTGTCAGATAGGCTCAGTGCACAGATCCGTCAGCTGGCTTCTGCTCCCCAGCGGCGGCTCCTGCGGTGGAGATCCACCACGGGATATCGCAACGCGTGTGGACAGGCAGCCTTAGAAAGGACACATTGGCCCCAAAAGGTCTTAATTATACTTTTCTAGAATCTCATTAAGATTAGAGATGAGCGAGTATACTTGCTAAGGCACTTTACTCGAGCGAGTAGTGCCTTAGTCGAGTATCTCCCTGCTCGTCTCTAAAGATTTTGGGGCCGCCGCGGCAGACAGGTGAGTTGCGGGGGGGAGCAGGGGGGAGCGGGGGGGGGGGGGGAGAGAGAGAATTATGAAGGGAGGCATTCAAATGATGATACATGCCCTAATGTTGCACGCCCTTCTCATACATTGATCTAAGGTATAAAGTTATGCAGAGTTTGGGCCACAAAGGTGCAGCATATAAGACTGATTGGCATTTTAAAGAATAATTTCCTTGAACGGAATTTGTAAAGTTTTGACCATCCCATGTAAACATTTGTATGAAATATTGAAGATTGGTAGGACAAATTTATGGGGAAGAGGGATTCCACATGTAATTAAGTGTGAGTCTCCTTAAAACTCCCAATCAATGTCATAGGAGACCGTGGCAATCATCCACCCGATGGTGCTATACCTAGACTTTGCAGGAAGAAATAATAACTTCTTTTATGAAATAGCATGACAACTGATGGAAGACATCTGCAGCCATTAGTTAAGATGACCATGTTTGGTAGCTATGATGACTGTGGCATTTTACAGATTTTTCTCTTATACAATGGTTGTGAAAGCTGTGTGCAACAGAAGGCGGGTGATCATGCCAACCAGCTCTCCAAAAACAATGAAATATGCCTTACAGAGCGTCAGCAGCTTCTTTTTAATGAGCCCAATAGGCTACATATGGCTGGTGCTGTGCTGTGATGTTACATTTCCGTAGCTGTTGGGTAATCCATGCTTGATTGAAACTTCTTTATGATATGGAATGCTATTAGTTTGAGACATGCAATAGTTCTCTCCTGCTTGGTAGGTAGAATAAACTACCAGTATCATGTTGTAAGCAAATACTTCTTCAGTGCAGTTTACAATATGGTTGTAAACAAGCCTCCATTGCCTCCATCGTCGTAGTTGCTTGGCCTTGGGGTGGTTGTCTGGAAAATAAGTCTTTTTCATGATTTCAGCAGGGATTCTTCCAGAATTAAGGCTCAGTCACAGAGGCGCCGATCCACTCGTGTTCCTGCACGATAAGACTCTCCGCACCGCCGGAAGAAAGAACACATGGCCGGCAATGGAGCCGGTCATGCAGAGAGTCGTCCACATGCAGTGCAGCCGTCTTATAGTGCAGGAGCATGGGCCCGTGTAACTGAGCTCTTACCATGAGTTTTACTGCAGGCATTTGAAGGTCTACCGTAACATGTCTTGCGGGGTCAGTAGTGCAGCAAACCCACTAGATGATGCTGCCCTCACCAATCTGTGTTATGTGTTCTACTGTTATGACTTTTCTTTATTTTGCCTATCAAAAAATATACAGTTTTGATTTTGGCATTATTAATCCATGATACCTTTATCTATTTGGTTTCAGAGTCTTCTGTGTGTCTCTTGACAGTAAACCTTTATTTTTCGCCAATCACTTTCAGGCAAAATTCACTCTAAATTGTAATTCTTCAATATACTTGCTGAGTCACTTCTATTTTATGTATAATATGTGCAAGAAAAGCCAAAGCATCCTGAACTGGAAATCCGGAACTTTTTATACTGCGTTATTAAAGATGTCCAATAGCAATAAAATGTGATGTTTCAGAAAAGTAAAATGCCTTTTTAAGCTCGTTTTTAGGCTGGGCTCACACGGACAGATTCCAGTTGCGGATTACGCGATTGGTATCCACACGGACGCAGCAAAACACAGCTAGTCAAAGCCATGTAAATTCTCTTTTTCGCTCACACTTATGGATATAAATTGCGTATTCCACGAGCAGAGGAAAAAATAGCAGTGTGCTCTATTTTGCTGCAGATTCAGTGTGGATGGCCTCCATTGAAGTCAATGGAGGCTGTCTGACCTGCAGCCCATATGTAATTAATAGAGATGAGCGAACCTACTCATTTCGAGTAATTACTCGATCGAGTACCGCTATTTTCGAGTACTTCATGACTTGGGTGAAAAGATTCGGGGGGGCGGGGTGAGGCGTGGCGGCGTGGGGGTTGCAGCGGGGAACAGGGGGGAGCCCTCTCTCTCTCCCTCTCCCCCCCACTCCCCGCTGCAACCCCCCACTCACCCACGGCGCCCCCCGAATCTTTTCACCCGAGTACAGAGGTACTCGAAAATCGCGGTACTCGGGCGAAAAAGGGGTGTGGCCGAGTAGGCTCGCTCATCTGTAGTAATTAACATTGTGTATGGGTGGCGGGTACCGGCGTCATTGCAAAGCAACAGTGCAGGAAATACAAATATTGGAAAAAACTTGTACTGTGCATGACCGACAGCGAGCTAGCTGTGCTCCATCCAGAAGCAGGGCTGAAAGCAGTGCAATTTATCCTTCACAGAACGTTGTGCGGTATTGAATTGGATACAGTAGTAGCAGATGTAGCAGTCAGAAGTGTTATCATTGTCTGATGATTATTTAGATACATGTATAGACTGATGATAGAAACATGTATGAGTTAAAGCATCTTGTTGGTTCACTGCAGATCTTGTAACTCAAAAAAAGTGAGAAAAACCCACTCAGCTTGTTGTTATTAATGGGCAAATAATTCACAATAACTAGTTTACATCTGCTTTAAACTTCTGGTCACATGATGTTTGATCTGGCTGCTGATGCTTGATTTGTTCATCATCGCATCTGCTGAAGCATGAGTACTCTGTACTCCAGCAGGTCACATGATTCAGGCTATGACGTCAAAGAGTACTCTGGGAGTAATCTAAGAGTGTAATAATGAATATATATTCTCATATGAAGCGCAAGTTCTTTATTCAGCTATCATTGCTACACCTCCATCTCCCAGGCTTGGTCAGCGTGGTGCTTCATTTCACCATATTGTATGTAAATAATTGCAGACACATACACTTCACTCAAACCATGATTAGTCTGCTCGGATAAAGCCTTTATTCCTCCTCCAATCAAAACGGAAGAGTATTGACACCACTAGTCTCACAGTCTGCACAGATAGGCCATGTCAAGTATCAGGACCTGGGCCATCTCAGGGAACCATCTGCACATGCGTATTAGGTCTACTTTGACACTTACAAGGGGTGGCCCAAAAAAAGGGAACACTGTACAAAATGCATGGGGTTTTAATCATTAGCACTGAGCTGCCCTTTTGATCCTTGCTTGGCTGAATCCTTTCCTGCCAAATTTGTGCTTATTTCACCTCTTGCCCTGCTCTGGGTGGTTTTGGTAGCCAGCTGGTAACAGCAGCTGAGTGGCTCAAACCCCTGATCAATGGAAGCCTTATTGCTTGGGCAGATGTGAACATCTGCCCAGCACCACTTAAAATTGGTCTCTACATGTCTTATTCAAACATGATTTATAATCCCATCTAACATTCGTATGGTGTTTCCATATTTTTGTCCACCTCCTGTATATTCCAGAAGTGTCATGTATCCGTCTCTTCCCTGGCAAGGATCCTTTGATGGTGCTGACTGGAGACCCAGCAGTCCACCTTGTAATTAATTGTTCAGCAAATTTCCTTTGGCATTCTAACCAAATACATCTTTAGATATTATTAGTCCGTAGTACATTCATCCTGGAGACGGAGTTCCACCACTATGGCAAGGCACCGACATCCTATAAGAAAAACAGATATAAAATTATAGCTACATTAATTTTACTTCATTGATATTGGTGCATTTTTCAGCATGGAATTTGATTTTAGTTTGGTTCTGATTTTAATGTGCATAGCATTTTTATGTGTCTTTCATATAGGATGTTGGTGTCTGAAGGACATGTGCTTGCTGCAGTGGAGGAGGAGAAATGGAGAGATATGCAACTAGCATTGATTGTACTAGAAACATCACAGCACGAGGCTGTCTACATTTTTGTATATTGAGCAATAGCACTGACTTTTATGTCCTGAGTACCTGCGTTTTCAACAAGTTTTCTAAAATACAGCAGGTTCTCCTTACCCTTCATTTGCTGTTGTTTGTAACCTGTTTCATGTCTATAAGTTCTGATTTTCAGATGGTTTTCCCTATTTTTCTGCTTCACTGCTGTTTGCAATCCACTTTCAGAGAGAGGGCATGTAGCAAGCCTAGCATTCTGCCAGTAGTTCACTGTCCTGACTTCATTGCCCTTACTTCCAATGCTGCATTGCACAGTCTGTGGCCCAATTATCAGGGATGCAATATCTGAATGTCCGCCACTCTGTTTTCCAAGGACAGTTAAGCATTTTGAGATATTCTGGCTAAATGGTTAGTAAACCCCCTATATTGTGTGTATGTAATGTTTGCACACACACACACACACACACACACACCTATAAACTGTAACAGTAGGAGAGACAGTAAAGGTGGAGAACATTATCACAGTGTCTGCAATTCTGTCGGCTTGCAGCCAGTAAGTGCAGGAGAGCCACCTGTGAAGATAGTTCCTCCCCTTGTTGCTATGGAAACAACCGTGTCTCCTTGTTACTATAGAAGCTCTGAACCTAACAATAAAGAGTGGGTTGCATAGAAGCTGAAAGGAAGAACACCAGTGTCAGCCACTTTAAATGTAAATTAAGGTGGTAAGGCAATAACAACATTTTTAATACAAGTATATTACAGAAATGACAAGCTAGTAGATGAGCAAGTTGTCTGAATAGTTAGCACCCCTTTAATTTTATAGTTTTAACTTTGTTTTCATTAATATAAATGAACCATTCATAAGAAGCTGCCTTTCTGGCACTTTCCAAGGGTCTAATGGGTACATCTTCATAATCAAATCAATTATTACAAATGAAAACATAGCTGAGGCCAGTTTTACGCATACATGGCAAGATACAGTTTGTGACCCCAATAAGTGATGGTAATCAAAAGTCCAGCATGCAAGAAATAGATATCGATCACGGTCAAATGCATAGCGCCATAACACTTGTATAGAAAAGATAAACAGCCATATGGTATTCAGCTACGACAATCTGGCTTCAGTAGTAATGATGGAATTAGATCTTATCTCTGCTGTAGATCCATCTAAATGGCTGAATTCAATCTTGTATGGGACATGATAGCCATTCACAGGAGTTTCCTCTTGAGGGTGAACTGGGAAGGGAATGGACACCCTAAATATCCCTAGTGACTAAATCACCCTATGCAACAAAATGAACGACTGTTTATCAGATAGGTGGTGTATTCCTTCCAGATGCTGCATAATCATGAAATTTGGCATTTTTCAATCTATATAATGCTGTGCAGCGATTATGCTTCATTTGTAATCACTTTGCAGGTATCTGCCTTTTTTTTTTTTAAAGAGTTTATGTAGTAAAAAATTTTTTTTTTATAATACTATCAGTGCTTTTGTACTGTTTTTTCCTCTAAAGGTCACCTAATGAGTCTGTGGGTAGGGATCCTCTGCCACTGACTACAGTCCTTTTTGTTATACTGGCCCTGCTGCTATGTACCTCAATTAGGGTCATACAAGAATTATTAGCTTTCATGGTGTCTGTGCCGCACTTTTCAGGGCGATTACCCTGCATGTTGCTGCATAGGGTGATTTAGTCACTATGGATATTTAAGAACAGATGTCTATTCCCTTCCCGGTTTATCCTATAGAGGAGACTCCTATGGACAGCAAGATTGTAATCAGCCATGTGGATGGGTCACAGGAGTCAACCATGATCAATATTTATTTCTTGCATCAGATATTTTGTCTTTATTCTATTAAAATTTATGTTTTAAATATGACAATATTCACCCTCTCCTTTGTATGTTGTAATTTGGTGAAGGCTTAGTATATGGATCCATACCATTTAGTAGGTAACATTGTGGTCTCCTGTAGTTTCTACTGGATCAAACATAGCACCCTATAGAACCTTCTAGTGATCTAAGTTTGAGTAAGGAGTTTTGATGTCTTTTAAATTAAGAGTATTTTTGAAAAAGCATGGACTATCTTAATAAAATCTAAAACTTATGGAGGAAAATGCTGGTAAATACATATAAAGGCCTGCATCTGGTGCTATATTGCGACACTGTAATTCATGGACGGTTCAGTGATTCAGCTCTCTGGGTAATGCCACTAGTGGTTGGGTTTGGGTCTAGTTTTTATTATCTCCTTGGTAAAGATCTTTTTGTTTTAGTACATATTTATAGTTGAAGAAGTTATCCAAATTTGGATAAAATCTAGCTGGGCATGGAAAGGGGGGTGAGAAAGAAAGTCAAAACAATCATTACTTACCTGGTAAAACCACCACCACTCCAGTGGTGTGACTCTAGTCCTCCTTGCTGGGCCTTGTTCAGTGACGTCAAGTTTACAATCACAATCTACAATCCGGATAGGACCAGAATGGGGAAGTTGGAAGGACAGTAACATAGTATTTAAGGCCAAAAAAGACCAATGTCTTTCCAGTTCAGTTTTTTAATCACCCATGTTGATCCAGAGGAAGGCAAAAAAGAACCCAATGAGATAGAAGCCAATTTTTCCCATTTGCGGAAAGAAATTCCTTCCCAGCTCCAATCTGGTTTTACCCAGTAAGTTATGGCTCTTGTTATTTTATAACATTTTTCTCCTTGACTAGATGTTGTCTGATCTTGGACAGTCTCTTCAATTCTTTACTTAATATGTTTCATTGTCCAACTACGTGAATATTCTGTTTTACAACAGTGAGTGAAGGCACAGAGTCTTCAGACCGAAATAATTCAGACCGAAATTTGCCTTTTAGGTTTCAGACACCTTTTGACCATTCAGGTAGCCTCCACTTTCCCTCCTGACAAAATCACTTGGGATCTGCGCTGCTGGAACCCTTAGGGTGTGTATAAATTATGCAAAGGAAAAAAGGTGCTTACTTGACATTACCAATAGGAACATGGACACAAATGAATTTAATCTTCATCAAAATAGGGAAGACTCTCGTGATAGTCCTTCAGATATACACAGACTCTCAGAAAATCCACCACAGTCTCCGGTTCCATCCACATCTTGTCTCCTAGTCACCAATTCTTTACACCACCAACTTATATATACCCCAGAATAGAGAAAAAATTGACTAAGTCACTCATTCATTCATCGCAATCCACTACGTTGCAATCCACTACACCCCAATCCACTACACTTGATGGCAATACAGATTTAGGGCCTGAAAACAGCACTAAGTCTTTTTTAGGTTCAACAAAGTCACCATCAAACATTCCTTTGGAACATATGCCCCAAAGGGTCCTCAAACTCCCATCAGTTTCCAACTTATCCCTTGCCTCCCTGCATTTGACCAATGTTACATAAATTCCAAGATAACATAATTTCATTATCCGATTTTCACAACCATGAAATCACAAAAAATGATAGAAAGAGAAGAAGGGGAAAACAAGGAGGAGGGCGAAATATCAAAAACAAAGAAATTAAAGAATCTGTCCCCTCACCAAAATAATCAAAAAGAGGAGTGTCGTAAGTTGGGTATATACAATCTATCCAAATACGATCTTAATGAGTCAGAAGTTATTCTTCTATGTAAAGGATTATCTTTTTTCCCATCTAAAGTTCCAAATTTATACCAATTTTTTGTGAATCTCCACAAATTTATTAGAAGGTTGATGCTTTAGCATCACTTCAATCATCAAAATGTGCTACAATTACCAACAGCACATAGTGAGCCAGAAAAACTTTCATTGGATGATCCTATACCATCAGGTCTGAAACCTATAAGTACTGTTTACCCTCTGGAAAGTAGAGGTAATTGTATAGACACTTTCTATAACCAGGTATTGCATGATTTTACAAAATTATGTATGATCATAGTAAAATTGCAGTGACTAAATCAGGCTCAGAGATAAACTTTGAAAAAATTATCTGAAAATATGGAAAGAGTAATCAAAAACGTGGACAAGGGGGACGCTATAGTCATTCTTGATAGATCCTATTTAGAGATGAGCGAGCACACTCGTCCGAGCTTGATGCTCGTTCGAGTATTAGGGTGCTCGAGATGCTCGTTACTCGAGACGAGCACCACGTGGTGCTCGTCTCGATTAAACGAGCATTGACCATTGAATTCAATGGAGCCGGCAATACAGCTGGCTCCATTGAAAGCAATGGGCTGCCGGCGAGCGCGGGATGAATTTTCGGAAAGGGCTTAAAAATATAAGCCCTTACCTGAAATTCATCCAGAAATGTGTAAAAAGTAAAAAAAAAAAAATACTCACCTTGTCCCGGCAGAACGATGTTAGCCCATTGAATTCAATGGAGCCGGCAATACAGCCGGCTCCATTGAAAGCAATGGGCTGCCGGCGATTGCACAATGAATTTTTGGGAAGGGCTTAAATATATAAGCCCTTCCCTGCAATTCATCCAGAAGTGTGTAAAAAAAAAAAATATATACTCACCTGGTCCCGGCAGACGGAGTTCAGCTGCGGCCAGCTGGCAGTTCTCCTGAACTGCTCTCTGTAGTATTCAGCAGCCGGGGATTTAAAACCCCCGCCTGCTGAATGAGCTGCCTCTGATTGGTCACAGCCTGACCAATCAGAGGCAGCTCTCACTCACACCCATTCATGAATTCATGAATGGGTGAGTGAGTGCTGCCTCTGATTGGCTCAGCGCAGCTCTCTGCTGAGTGACAAAATTCATCCCGCGCTCGCCTGCAGCACATTGCTTTCAATGGAGCCAGCTGTATTGCCGGCTCCATTGAATTCAATGGACGAACATCATTCTTCTCTGCCACAGCTGTTACAGCTGTGGCAGAGGAGAATGATTTCTGTAGTATATGTTCTCGATGGGGTCGGCACTGCTGCCACCGGCCCCATTGAGTGCATATAATAGAACACAAGGAATCGCAGATCGTAGATAGTCGCGATCTGTGATTTCTTGTGTCCTATGATTTATCGGACAAGCGCATAAAAAGCGTCCATGTGTCCGATACCATTGCAAAGCAATGGTTCTAAAAGATCGGATGCGCATGCGCAAATTGCACGAAGAAATGCCCGTCTGAAAAAATTATCCCACTACCTTGCACAGTCGGCATACAACAAGGCCCTAAACATGGGAGGCCGGAGGAAATAAAAATCATAAAATCCTTTAGAAGAGGAAAACGAAAAAACTAAAACATTTAAAACATCATTTGTCACCCATTTTAATACAAAGCATACAAATATACAAACATTTTTGATCAAGCATTGGGACACCCTCAAACGAGATCCGTATCTTAGGGAAGTGATCCCAGACCACTCGATACTACTCTTTAGAAAAAAAAACAGTCGTTGAAAAACATTTTGGAACCATTTCGCCCATGAGAACACACAAAGAGCATAGAAGCCAACAGACAGGTGGGTCCTCACCGATGCGGATCACAAAAATTCAAGTGTTGTGAGGTGATACAACATGGCCATAGGGACATACGTATTTCTCCAGATATCCCAAGCATTAGATTCAGGAAACATCTCAACTGTGGGCCTAGGTATATTATTTATTTGTTGGAATTGTCCGTGTGATTTACGCTACATAGGCCGGACTATGGGGTGTTTACAGGAAAGAGTAAATCAACAAAGGCTTAATATCAGAAAAGGATACCTAAAGCATAGTGTGTCCACGTACTTCAATATGGTACATGATAGAATTCCTAATGTTCTATGAGTCACTCCGGTAGAAAAAATGGAGCAGGTCATTTTAATAAACTAAAGTGACGTGAGATGTATTGGATATTTAGGTTAGACTGTCTGATACCAAGAGGCCTAAATGAGGGTTTAGAAAAGTTTTAGCAGAAGATTTTAAGTGTTGATTTTAGAGCATTTGAACATATTGTTTTTTAATATTGTGTGAATTTACATATGTATATGTATGAAATTGTACTAGGTGTTTATCAGCATATTTATTCATTTATATATATATATATATACTAGCTGATATACCCGGCTTCGCCCGAGTTAATTTGGTACTGGTGTTTATCTGGTGTTCACACGGAAAATCTTATGAAGTCGTGGTTACTTTAGAGATACTGAGGAAAAACATATGTTCACCATTTTGCATAGTTCTTTGCGTAACCCAGGAAACACCACGTGGAGGTAACCATGCGACGTTTCCTTCATATAAAATGACATCAGGAAGTGAGAGAATTAGATTCTGCACATAAAATTTGGACACTAATTCTTTTGCGCATAGAATTGAATAATGGAGTTGGGACCCATTAACTTTTCCTATTTATAACATAATCAATGCTCGTGCCAAATTTACCGTTTCTATGACACCGGAAAGTGAAAAAATTACATTCTACACGTAAAATTTGGACGCTAATTCTTTTGCGCATAGAATTGAATAATGGAGTTGGGACCTATGAACTTTTCCTATTTATGACATAATCAATGCTCGTGCCAAATTTCACGTTTCTATGACACCAGAAAGTGAAAAAATTACATTCCGTACGTAAAAGTTCGACGCCAATTCTTTTGCGCTAGAATTGAATAATCGAGTTGGGACCTATGAACTTTTCCTACTTATGACATAATCAATGCTCGTGCCAAATTTCACGTTTCTATGACACCGGAAAGTGAATAAATTACATTCCGCACGTAAAATTTTGACGCCAATTCTTTTGCGCTAGAATTGAATAATCGAGTTGGGACCCATTAGCGTTTCCTATTTATGACATAATCAATGCTTGTGCCAAATTTCACGTTTCTATGACACCGGAAAGTGAAAAAATTACATTCCGCACGTAAAATTTGGACGCTAATTCTTTTGCGCATAAAATTTAATAATGGAGTTGGGACCCATTAGCTTTTCCTATTTATGACATAATCAATGCTCGTGCCAAATTTCCTGTTTCTATGACACCGGAAAGTGAAAAAATTACATTCCGCACGTAAAATTTGGACGCTAATTCTTTTGCGCATAGAATTGAATAATCGAGTTGGGACCCATTCGCTTTTCCTATTTATGACATAATCAATGCTCGTGCCAAATTTCACATTTCTATGACACCGGAAAGTGAAAAAATTAGATTCCGTACGTAAAATTTCCACGCCAATTCTTTTGCACATAGAATTGAATAATGGAGTTGGGACCCATTCGCTTTTCCTATTTATGACATAATCAATGCTCATGCCAAATTTCACATTTCTATGACACCGGAAAGTGAAAAAATTAGATTCCGCACGTAAAATTTTGACGCCAATTCTTTTGCGCATAGAATTGAATAATCGAGTTGGGACCCATTAGCTTTTCCCATTTATGTCGTAATCAATGCCCGTGCCAAATTTTAAGTTTCTAAGGCATTGGGAAGTGACAGATTTAGATTATGTGCGTAAAATTTTGACGCCAATTCTTTTGCGCTAGAATTGAATAATCGAGTTGGGACCCATTAGCGTTTCTTATTTTGGAGATAATCTATGCTCGTGGCAAAATTCATGTTTCTACGATATCGGGAAGTTGGAAAACGTTTGGCGAGTCAGTGAGTCAGTCAGTGAGTCAGTCAGTGAGTCAGTCAGTGAGTCAGTCAGTGAGGGCTTTCAGCTTTATATATATATATATATATATATATATATATATATATATACACACACACACACACAAGCGTACCCGTCGCGCGTTGCTGCGATATCTGAAGAAAGGAAATTCAAGGAAACTCATTCTGATAACATTGAATTTACATTGTGTCATTTTTATTAAAACCTCTTCATTTTCGTATGTAAAACATGTCATGTTGTTTTAATTCTATTTATTTATTCTTGTGGATCCACGATATTTTTAGTTTTTCCGTCTGGTGCGTACAGGAATAAATCCGAAGGTTTTCCGACGTGTGAGCTGGCCACATACAGTGTCCATGTGAGAAGCACGGATTCTCCAACTCTAGCCCACACACTTGCAGCGATTGTCCTTGTGCTCTGTTGATGGTTATTGCAAAAGCGAGTCGCAACAGAAACTGTAAACCTTTGAATTCGAATGGCATGTCTGTTGGGATCATTGGAATACGTGGCAACAGAACATCTACCCCCTTGAATTTCCCATTCAGAATTGTAGCTGCGATGACATTATTCATCATCTTTTTCACTGAAAGTCTTGTACCGATGCAAAGTCGTGGTGGATGGATGTTTGGGAGAAGAATGATAGGCACGCCAATTCTCAATGTTAAAATGTGCGGTGGCATACCTGGAAAATCGAGTGAATTCTAGAATTCCGTTGGGTAATTGACAGCTTCATCTTGATTCATCACAGTATCGATGGACTTATACGTTGTCGCTTTGCCATCATAGGATAGTTGTACTATGCCAGAAACCTTCCCAGGAGTGTACTCAACAACTTCCCAAAGTTTCATGGCGATTGGATGAATGGTGTAGTAGCGCATAAAGGACAAACACACACACACAGACACACAGACAGACACGCATACATTCAATTATATATATATAGAAGATTATTCATTATCTTCATTCATTATTTATTTTTATTCATATGTTTTACTTGGTTTTTGTATTTGTACTGTATACAACTTGCAAAAATGATTAAGGCAATGTTGTATATACTTTGTGCTTGATATAGGGAGCACCCTATTCCCATGATCATTTTTGTACTGTCAGTGATCCCAATAGTTTATACCTGAAATGGCATGGGTACGAGACTTGGGGATGCATGCGCAGTATGTGGAATGCACACATGCTCCACTTGCCCCAGGGACCACATTTTCCACGTGAACAGGGACAACATGCACGCATGGAGGAATGCACGTTCGCGTTCCACTTCTGAGAGACGTAAGCCTCATGACATCTGGCGGCCGGTGACGTCAGTGAGCGATCGGGAGGCGCGGCATGTGGAAGGAGATGGGAGCAGGTTCTATAAATGGCGTTAGATGGTGATAGTAAGATAGGCTTGAAAAAGGCCTTATAGCACTCCGAAACGCGTTGCAACAGTCTGCCAGACCTACTCAGCATTTGGTGCTGACTTCCAGGTTCAGTTTTTTTGGTTGGTTTGTTTGTTTTTGTTTGTCATGCTTGCAAAATAAAGATTGCACAAGAAGAAAGGTGGAGTCCTGTTTTCCCAAAGAACATCCGGAGGATCCAATTGGGAACCCCCCCCCCCCCCCCCCCAAGCATAATATACTTACGGGCCTATGCACATCTATGAGGGGTCTCCCGGCTGGGGGATCCCTCCTCAAGTAAGCACCTTTTATCCTTTACATAATTTATACGCACCCTATGGGTTCTAGCAGCGCAGATCATGTGTTATTTTACTGTGTTTATCCCCAAAAGTTTGGGGCTGATTATATAATGTTCAATTAATCCCGGACAGTGTCTGCTGTTTTATTTGCTGGGAACTGCAGCTCTCCACTTCACAGTGGATGGAACCGAGGGCTGTTTATTACCCCTTCAAAAAGAGGACTCCATTGTCTTCAGTAGCACCATGGTCGGACCGGGTGTTGTTTTCATTATTGCTAAAACGCAGCTGAATTATAGCATACTGTAAAGATTGTTGTAAGAAGGAGAGTCATGTTATAAAAAAAAGAGATAATTAGTATTACAGAAACAATTTTTATTTTGAACCGTTTGGAACGGACCGCTGTTTATTAGGGGCCCTCGGGACCATTTCTTTATGGCCATCATTGGAAATAACCATTTTTTTTTTTAGCTATTTAATCCAAATCATTTATGTATCACAAGTCTTTCTTTCTTGTGGCATGAAAGACTGAACAAGGAATAAAATCGAAATGTCGCTGCTTTTGATTGTATTTGGATATATCCAAATGTGATATAAATATCTTTGTCAGTTTTTACTGAAGAATATTAAAGGTTACACAGGTATTTGGGAGCCCGAGTGTATTTTATGGTGCTGCTGTTATAGGAACATATTAATAAAATATTGCTAAAATACATCATTATGGCATTAGGAAGATTGCAGCTGAAACATTTAAACTTATTTGTACGTTTTACAAGAAAGCTGCTTCTCAATGAAGCATCAGGGATTTGTATGCATTTACATTATGTGTAATAAACATTTACATCAATTAACTGCAGTAAATATACTTTTACGATATACCATACAAAGCAATCATTACAAAAGGGAAGCCTTCATTCTTTCTGTTTAGACTACTACTGTCAGCATAGAAAAGAATGACGGCTGCTGAACCTGTAATCAATGGAAAAAGTGGGTATGGGAGTTTTCTTATGCAGTTTACATTGCATATATCACTAGCTTTAAAGGCTTATTCATAGGGCAGTGTTATGTGCATGGACCATGTATGGAAACATATAGAGGCCTTAGTCAGACGGGCGTTTTTTCGCGCGATTTGCGGATCGCATGACGGATGCGCATCCGCAAATCGCGTGACCGGTGCCCGAAAATCACCCAAAAATCTGCTCCCAGCCGCGTTTCATTAGAAACGGGCCGGAGCTGTCCAGCGCATTGCATTCAATGGAGGCAGCAATACAGCCGGCTCCATTGAAAGCAATGCGCTGCGGGCGAGTGTGGGATGAATTGTCGGGAAGGGCTTAAATATATAAGCCCTTCCCTGCAATTCATCCAGAAAAGTGTTAAAATAAAAAAAAATATACATACTCACCTGCTCCCGGCAGCCGGAGTTCCCCGCGGCCGGCCTGCAGTGGGTGTGAAGGGGGTGTGAGTCAGACCTGCCCCCTGATTGGCTCAGCGCTGAGCCAATCAGAGTCAGATCTGACTCACACCCATTCATGAATTCAGCAGGGAGCAGGTGAGTATATATATATTTTTTATTTTAACACTTTTCTGGATGAATTGCAGGGAAGGGCTCATATATTTAAGCCCTTCCCGACAATTCATCCCGCGCACGCCGGCAGCCCATTGCTTTCAATGGAGCCGGCTGTATAGCCGGCTCCATTGAATTCAATGGGCAAACATCGTTCTTCTCTGCCACAGCTGTTACAGCTGTGGCAGAGAAGAATGATTTGTCTTCTATATGTTCTCAATGGGGTCGGCGCTACTGCCGCCGGCCCCATTGAGTGCATATAGAGAAGAAAACAGGAATCACAGATCGCAGATAGGTGCGATCTGCGATTTCTGTTCTATAATTTATCGGACAAGCGCATAAAAAGCGCTCATGTGTCCGATACCATTGCAAAGCAATGGTTTTAAAAAATCGCTGGACGCATGCGCATGCGGAAATCGCGCGTAAAAACGCCCGTCTGACTAAGACCAGAGACTGTAGACACTTGTTAGGAGTACTTCCATGAGGCACCATGTTTTACCCCCATAAGATCAGCTCCATCCAATGGCATGTCATGAATCATCATAATTAATTAATTAGTATGAGTATATAAGTCAATTAAACTCTAAAAGTCTAAAAGGAACACCCTGAAGCTAAGCTGTCTTTGAACGTTCTTAATTTACAGCATAATAATGGTTACTCAGAGCTCAATCTACTGAACAGAAACGGAAAAAAATGAAAAACAAAATCAAGAAAAAAAAATTGTGATATCTGACCTAAAAAAACACTGTAGTCCTTTAGGCATCAAAGAGTCATATAGTCCGTTGCACATTCCAAGTAATATACAGTATTTGGGAAAAGGTATCTTAGATACTTGTTTTGCTCACTCCCACAATAACTTTGGCTATCACAACACATGAGTTAGTTTCTAATTCATGGAGTTGCCTCTTCGGTGAAGTTTTTATCTTGCCTGCCATTTCCCCATTCAAGGCTGAAATTAAATATGATTGTCCTCAGTAAGAGAAATCAAGTAATCTTGTAGATTTGATACCTTTTAATGGCTAACAAAAATACATGATGTTATAGTGAGCTTTCGAACCTACTCAGAGTCCTTCTTCAGGCTTATTGAAAAATGAGACAGCCAAAAAAACACGCTCCTTTAGGGAAACTATATTCATTTCTTATGCACTTACATATGTGGCACAGAGTCAAGCATATAATATGGTCCACAGTTGACCAATTACCTGCATCCAATTACAACTTCATCAGGATTAACCCCACCATCAGGAATTGTACATATAATAGAGATAGAATTTGCCACTGCTATTCTGCCCTTGAAGAGAGGTGGTTCAGCACTTGTTTGCCCCATACACTGTACACTTCCCTTCTACAGAAGAAGTGCTTTATTAAAAACAAGGCGATGAGGAATAGCCCAAGGGTTCATGAAGGAGCTCTGGAGAGGTAGCAAACACCAAGCACCATGTCCTGTGTGGCCATATCCAGCATCAGTGTGGCAAGCCCTGTTTGATCTTATGTATGGGGCCACCTTCAGTCTATGTACACCCTTGCCTGTTTTTTCAGTATGATCATTCAATCTAACCGAACCCAATGATGTGACCTTCTCACTATTTCTGATTGAACTGTCAGAAAGTATTATTTTAAGAGTGCCACTAATGAAGTCTAATGAATTCCACTGATTACTAATGGACTGGATATATACTGATGATGTTTATTGTATATTTTAACTTTTAATTGAACTTTAATCAGATTTGTAACAAGTAAGACATTATTTTACTTTTAGGTCTATCATAAGTAAAAATGCAATGTGCTTTGAGTTATTTTAGTCTGAATCAACTGTTACAGTGACTAAGAATATGGGTTGAGGGAATATCAGAACAACAACAGAATATCAATATTGGAGTGTAGTGCTTCTCTTAAGGTAATGAACCATTATAGATCTATTTTATTATTCTCTGTTTATTGAAAAGTTTTTAAGTGTGATAGAATAGTAACATAGTATGTAAGGCCAAAAAAAGAGATATATCCATCCAATTCAGCCTATTAACCCCCAATGTTGATCCAGAGGAAGGCAAAAAAAACCCCAATGAGGTAGAAGCCAATTTTTACCATTTAATGGGAAAAAAATTCCTTCCTGGCTCCAGTCTAGCAATCGGAATAATCGCTGGATTACCGACCCTTTTGAAGCTATTAATGATTATAACTTGTAAAATTGTATCGCTCAAGAAAGACACCCAGACCCCTCTTAAACGCGCAATTTATCGAATTCACTATCCCCACGTCCTCAGGCAAAGAGATCCATAGTCTCACTGCTCTTACCGTAAAGAACCCCCTTTCTGTGTTGGTGTAGAAACTTTATTTAACTTTCTAAATGCAGAAAACATTGTTACAGTCCTGGGTATAAATAGATGATGGGAGAGATCTCTGTATTGCCCCCTGATATAGTATACATACTAATAGGTCGCCCCTCAACCATGTTTTTCTAAAGTGAATAATCACAATTTTGATAACCTCTCTGGGTATTGTAGTCTGCCCTTTCCGTTTGTTGCCCTCCTTTGTATCCGCTGAAGCTCTGATATGTCCTTCTTGAGTATCGGTGCCCAAAACTGTCCACAATATTCCATGTGTGGTCTGACCAGTGACTTGTAAAGATGAAAAATTATGTTCTCATCATGCACCCCTAGCCCTCTTTTGATGCACCTTATATGATCCTATTTGCCTTGGCGGCAGCTGCCTGACACTGGTTGCTCCAGTTAAGCTTACAGTTGACCAAAACCCCCCAAGTCCTTTTCCATGCCCATGGTTTCCCATTTAGTGTGTAATAGTGACATGTATGTCCTCTGCCAGACTCATCATCTATTCTGTAAAGTTTCTTGGAGGGCTTGTAGACCTATAGATGTAACTAATGATCAATTTCTAGTCAGTTTAATTGATATTATAATTGATAGCGGAAAAAGTCTCATGTTATGGAAAGAGATTTTTCTCGATTTGCAGTTTGTCTTAGCAATCCCAAATTTAGAATAACAGCTGTTAATACAATCACTTCTTTAATTAGTTGCTATGGTCCATAGCATATACAGCAGTCTATGTGCTTTTTTCCACTGTTATTAAATGAGCCTGAAAAAATACAAACTCTAGCGCAGTTGACTTTTGGTGAAGTAAAGAGGGAAGTAAAACAATGCATAATAAAAATAGAAGAATAATTATTATAACAGTCTAGTTAAGCCGATGTTTGCAAACAGATGTACAAAAATTTAATGGGTAATTCAAGAACATCTGTTGCCTGATGACTGGAGTTCTTCTATGCCAAACTTCGCACCAGTAGGCAGTCCCTATTTCCAGTTCGAAGCCTGATATTTCTGCCTTTGGCAGCGGTCATTCATTATGATGAACCTCTGACAAAATGAACATGAGAACTCAAAGGGTGTTTCATTAATCCCAACAGCAGAAGGAAAGAGAGGTGGAGAAGCAAAAAGAGTCACAGCAGTTGTACTCCCTGTACGATTTACAAGAATATAGGTCCCCATCCAACTGTTCTTGTTTCCCACAGGTTTTCAGGTAAGAGAGTTTGTAGTGCCATGGGATTCATTTTCTTTTATTACATTGGGCTCAGATAAGGGACTAAGAGACCATCTCTTCTATGGTCTACTAAGCCGGGGGAACAGATGTACCAGCAGGAGCTGGCATTATTGCATTTTATGAAGCATATTGTGCGATAATGCAAAAAAAAAACCCTCCATAGCACTGTTAACTACTATAGGATGATTTCCAGAACAAAATATATTTTTGAGGGAGACAGATTTATAAACAGATGCTACTTATAGTATTTCTCTGTGGAAAAATCCACATGTACATTTGTGATTCGCTTGCAACAGACACATTTGTTTACATATGATAGTTGGAATTATCCTGCTTAAATGTTACTCATTACAGCGAGAGAAAAGTGTACATTGCTAATTAAAGCAATTCTTTGTAGAGCTAATGTAAATGATGTACATTATTAACCGTGTAACTAGCTACTGTCTGAGCGTCTCAGTAGACCATCGCTTTTCTTGAATTACTTGCATTTCAGGAAATAATGGGTGGATATATTGTAGCGTAAGAACAGACACATTTATTATAATAGATTTTAGGGTTCTGGTTCCTTAAGAAAAAGAAGCTTTACATAACTGAAAACATACACAAGGAAAAAGGAAAGAATCCGTCCAATGACAACTTGAGAAGGTATAAGGATTTTTGAATGTAATTTAAAGGGTTAAAGGGGTTGTCCCGCGAAACAAAGTTGGGTTATACACTTCTGTATGGCCATATTAATGCACTTTGTAATGTACATTGTGCATTAAATATGAGCCATACAGAAGTTATTCACTTACCTGTTCCGCTGCTGGCGTCCTCGTCTCCATGGTGCCGTCTAATTTTCAGCGTCTAATCGCCCGATTAGACGCGCTTGCGCAGTCCGGTCTTCTCCGTGTTGAATGGGGCTGCTCGTGCTGGAGAGCTGCTCCTTGTAGCTCCGCCCCGTCACGTGTGCCGATTCCAGCCAATCAGGAGGCTGGAATCGGCAATGGACCGCACAGAAGACCTGCGGTCCACCGAGGGTAAAGATCCCGGCGGCCATCTTCACAAGGTAAGTAAGAAGTCACCGGAGCGCGGGGATTCGGGTAAGTACTATCCGTTTTTTTTTTCAACACATGCTTCGGGTTTGTCTCGCGCCGAACGGGGGGGCTATTGAAAAAAAAAAAACCCGTTTCGGCGCGGGACAACCCCTTTAATCCCTTTATATTAAGTATCTCTCATTGCTTCATACATATAAAATAAATAATTGCTAAAAATGCATGCATTGTTTGAAATGAAACTCCAAAGTACACCCGGGAATGTGGATGTTTCTACCTTGTTACTACTAACAAGTCACAGCAAGAGGATATGTCAATTCAAAAAGATCCCCGCCCACAGCCAAACTTACTGATATACTGATGATAAACTGATACAAATAACAATGGCAGGTATAGACAATACATCGAGTGGGGGTGGGGTTAGTATAGTTAGAATTGACAGAGCAGCTTATAGGACCATAAGTAGCATAATAAATACCAACAATAGCCACAACCGTATAAATTGTATGGCTATGAATGCAAGATGTCTGATCAGTAAAGTAGGTGAGCTTGAAGTGAGAATGTCTGAAGAAAACTACGATAGAGTAGGCATAACAGAAACATGGCTTGATGATAAGTGTGATTGGGCAGTGAATTTACAAGGTTGCAACCCCTTCAGAAGGGACCATGGAAACCGCAGGAGTGGTATGTCTTTATGTTAAATCCTACTTAATACAGAGATTGCGAGAAGATAAAGATATAGGAGATGATCACACAGGATCTTTAGGGGGAGAAATACAGGAAGGGAAAACTAATAAAATTGGGATAGGAGTTTTCTATAGGCCACCAAAAATAACAAAAGAAACTTAAAACTTATTACCAAGAGAAATAAAAAAGGTGTTAAACCAACATGAAGCAATTATTATGGGGAACTTTAATTATCCGGATATGATAGAGGAAGTTGAAACCTGCAAATCTCACAAGGGCGATAAGTTCTTGAGAATAATTAAAGATAACTATCTTACCCAAATTGTGCGGGAGCCAACTAGATGGAGGACCATTCTGGACTTATTATTAACCAACAGACCGGACAGAATCACGAGGGTGCAGGTTGAGAGACCCTTGGGAAATAGTGACCACAATATAATTAATTTCCATTTGTCATTCAATAGCAAGCATTATCAGGGTATGACAAAAAACCTAAATTTTGGTAAAGCAAAATTTGATCAGCTCAGAATTACTCTCGGCAACATTAAATGGACAATGTCCTTAAAAAAGAAAAGTACAGACGACAAATGGGAGAAGTTTAAAAACATCCTAAGTACCTCATGTGAGCAGTTCATACCTTTCAAAAATAAAAGAACTATAAATAAAAGGAAACCAATGTGACCCAACAAAACTGTAAAGGGGGGGGGGGAATAAGGCTTCCTTCCCACGAACGGATTTCCGTCGCGTAATTCGCGGCGAAAATCCGCTGTGTTGCCCGCAGCTATTAGGTTCTATTGAACCCAATAGCTCAGGGCACACAGTGCGGAATTCCACCGTGGAATTCCGCACCGTGAAATCTCCCATTCTCACCCGCGGCATGCTCTATTTGCCGCGGGTGTATGCGCTGACGGCTTCCATTGCAGTCAATGGAAGCCATCCGGTCACGCTATCTCCCGCTGTAACACAGCGGAAGATAGCGTGAAAACGCTTTCCTGCCTACCGCCGCCGCGTCATATGACGCGGCCGGCGCGTCACATGACACGGCCGGCCGCGTCATGTGACACGGTGGGCGTGGCATGTGACGCGGCGGCGGTGGGCGGGGAAGCGTCATGCGGCAGCGAAGAGACCGGATCCGCTGGTAAGTATGGGTCTCTGGGGGGCGCCGTGACAGGCTACACCGCGGAATATTCCGCGGCGGAGCCCGTCACGCTCGTGTGCAGCCGGCCTTAGTGAGACAAAAAAGAAAGCGTTTAAAACAGCTAAAACAAAAAAGCAGTAAAGAAGCCTTAAAAACATACAGAGAAAAAAAAAAAAAAAATATGTAAGGAAAATATAAAAACTGCCAAGGAGAAGGCAGAGAGACTGATTGGCAAAGAGAGCAAAAAAAACTTTTATAAAATAAATTATTTTTCAATTATATAAACTGTAAAAGGATTTGCATTAAAAAAAATGGCCCTATAACAAATAATGCAGGAGAAACCATAGAAAATGATAGGGGGAAGGCAAATCTATTAAATAATTTTCTCTCAAGTATATTCATGAAAGAAAGACAAACCGTCACATGAGATGCAAGGGGATAAAATTACCCCACCTCCAACCCCCCATCCCCCACACACTAAATATCACCTGCCTAATGCAGGAGAAATGCAGAGACGGCTAAAAATGATTAAAATTAACAAATATCTGGGCTCAGATGGAATACACCCAAGGGTTTTAAGGGAACTAAGTGACGTGATAGCTAGACTGCTATTTTTTTATATTTAGGGACTCTATTGAGACTGGGTGGTACCACTGGATAGGTGCACTGCCAATGTGGTTCCAATATACAAAAAGGTGTCTAAAAGAGAGCCTGGTAACTATAGGCCGGTAAGTCTCTCTTCAATAATTGGAAAAATATTCGAGGGGTTTCTGATAGATGCATGGGTTCATGAGGGGTCAATCATGTCAGACCAACTTGATCAGCTTCTATGATGAAGTAAGCTCTAGGCTGGACCTGGGAGAGTCTATTGATCTCGTATATCTGGATTTCTCTAAAGCATTTGACACCGTGCCGCATAATATCCTGATATATAAAATAAGACAGCTCGGGCTGTGTGAAAACGTGTGTAATTGGGTAAAGAACTGGCTCAGAGATAGAAAGCAGAGGGTGGTAATAAATGGTTCATACTCTGATTGGGCCACCGTCGCTAGCGGGGTGCCACAGGGTTCAGTATTGGGCCCCGTTCTTTTCAATATCTTTATCAACGACCTGATAGAGGGGCTGCACAGTAAAATATCAATATTTGCAGAAAATACAAAATTATCCAAAATAATCAACAGAACAGAGGACAATATATGGCTACAAATGTATCTAGATAAACTGGCTGCAATAACCACAGCCAACAAAAAGGTGTGGAAACAAATAAAATGTAGGGGCCGCACTACTTTCCTTATATAGTTATAAAAGTAAGTATCAATGTAAACACAGAAAAAAACACTTACTTAGACAAGGGGTCGACAGACCCCAAGATCATGGATATACAAACTGGTTAAAGGGGTTGTCCCGCGCCGAAACGTTTTTTTTTTTTTTGCATAGGCCCCCCGTTCAGCGCAGGACAAACCCAAGGGATGTGTTGAAATAAAAAAAAAATAATTTTACTTACTCAAATCCTTCTTCTTCCAACTTCTTCCTTCTTTTCCTCCAAGATGGCCGCCGGGATCTTCACCCACGATGCACCGCGGGTCTTCTCCCATCGTGCACCATGGGCTCTGTGCGGTCCATTGCCGATTCCAGCCTCGTAATTGGCTGGAATCGGCACACGTGACCGGGTGGAGGTACGCGATGACGCATAGAAGGGGGCGGAGCCAGAACGCCGCTCGTGCCCGGACTGACCAGAAGGGAGAAGACCCTTCTGCGCAAGCGCGTCTAATTGGGCGATTAGACGCTGAAATTAGACGGAGCCTGGAGACGGGGACGCCAGCAACGGAGCAGGTAAGTGAATAACTTCTGTTTGGCTCATATTTAATGCACGATGTATATTACAAAGTGCATTAATATGGCCATACAGAAGTGCTGAACCCCACTTGCTGCCGCGAGACAACCCCTTTAAGATGTTAGTGATGAATCCCATAAAAGAATACGGTGAAGTCCACATAGGTGGAATGTGACTTCTTCGTTTTCAATAGGAAATTTATTAAAAACATAAAAAAAACAAACAAGGAACAAGCAAAATTCCAGTGCAGCTGGCAAAAAATGTGCTGCGATGCATTTTGGGGCATCAAACGCCTTTCTCAAGAATAAAATTGTACATTTAGGCACCGAATATATACATGCGCTCATTTGTTCTCATTGTGGAAAGCATTGTCGGCCTGACGTCAGTACGCTGTACGCTTTCAGGTGGCGTCATTTCAGCGACCTGGTGTTCTGCATACAGAGTCTGACATGTGGTAAGGAATAACTGTTCATCATTTTATATATTGGGTGCCTAAATGTACAATTTTAGGCTTGAGAAAGGCGTTTGATGCCCTGAAACGCGTCACAGCACGTTTATTTTCAGCTGCACTGGAATTTAGTTAGTTGTTTTTTTGTTTTTTTTTATGTTTTGAATAAATTTTCCTTTTGAAAAGAAGTGACATTCCACCTATGTGGACTTTACTGGTATTCCTTTATGGGATTCATCACTAACGTCTAAACCAATCTGCATATCCATAATCTTGGTGGGGTGGAGGGGGAAGTCTGGGGACCCCTCGTGTAAGTGTTTTATAAGTATATAAGGAAGGTAGTGCAGCCCCTACATTTTATTTGTTTTACAACTTTTTTTGGCTTTGGGTACGGTACTTTGTATTTCCTGGATTACTCCTTTAGGGCTTAGTCAGACGGGCGTTTTTTGCCGCGATTTGCGCATGCGCATGCGTCCGCGATTTTTAAAAACCATTGCTTCGCAATGGTATCGGACACATGAGCGCTTTTTATGCTCTCGTCCGAAAAATTATAGAACAAAAAATCGCAGATCGCACCTATCTTCGATCTGCGATTCCTGTTCGCTTCTGTATATGCGCTCAATGGGGCCGGCGGCAGCAGCGCCGACCCCATTGAGAACATATAGAAGACAAATCATTCTTCTCTGCCACAGCTGTAACAGCTGTGGCAGAGAAGAACGATGTTTGCCCATTGAATTCAATGGAGCGGCAATACAGCTGCTCCATTGAAAGCAATGGGCTGCCGGCGTGCGCGGGGTTAATTGTCGGGAAGGGGTTAAATATATAAACCCTTCCCTGCAATTCATGCTAAAATGTGTTAAAATAAAAAAAAATTGTATACTCACCTTTCCGCTGCAGCCGGAGTCCAGCCGCGGCCGCTGTCAGTTCTCCTGAACTGCTTCTCGGCACTATTCAGCCGGCGGGGCTTTAAAATCCCCGCCTGCTGAATGATCTGCTCTGATTGGTCACAGCCTGACCAATCAGAGGCCGGTTTCACTCACACACCCATTCATGAATTCATGAATGGGTGAGTGACTGCTGCCTCTCAGCGCTGAGCCAATCAGGGGCAGGTCTGACTCACATCCATTCATGAATTCATGAATGGGTGTGAGTGAGGCATGCCTCTGATTGGCTCAGCGCTGAGCCAATCAGGGGGCAGGTCTGACTCACACCCCCTTCACACCCACTGCAGGACGGCTGCCCGGAGCTGCAGGCAGAAGGTGAGAATGCAATTTTTTTTTATTTTTACACATTTTAGGATGGATTGCAGGTAAGGGCTTATATATTTAAGCCCTTACCGACAATTCATCCCGGGCTCGCCCGCAGCGCATTGCTTTCAATGGAGACGGCTGTATTGCCGTCTCCATTGAATGCAATGCGCTGGACAGCTCCGGCCCGTTTCTAATGAAACGCGGCTAGGAGCAGATTTTCGGGCGATTTGCGGGCGACTTGCGCGCACCGGTCACGCGATTTGCGGATGCGCATCCGTCATGCGATCCGCAAATCGCGGCAAAAAACGCCCGTCTGACTAAGGCCTTAGAGTATCTGGTGTCTATTTAGGGGACTACAGTTCTCCACCTCCAAATGGATTTTCTAGGTTGTAATAACATTTAATATAAAATTCCTGTTTTTTTGTATTGTTACTTTTACCAAAGCGTTCTCCCTTTTCCTT
Source organism: Eleutherodactylus coqui (assembly GCF_035609145.1). Taxonomy (NCBI): domain Eukaryota; kingdom Metazoa; phylum Chordata; class Amphibia; order Anura; family Eleutherodactylidae; genus Eleutherodactylus; species Eleutherodactylus coqui. Next base: position 204,763,779 of record NC_089843.1, on the reverse strand, counting down.
TTGTTTTAGATAAGCTGGGGGCTTGATTAGTAAAATGACAAATGAAGTTCAATGTTGATAAATGTAAGGTTCTGCACATGTTCAGAAGAAATGGATGTCACTAATATATACTAAATGGGGTACTGCTAGGGAAAGGTGATATGGAAAAAGACCTGGGGGTATTAGTTGGCTGTAGACTCAACTGGAGCAACCAATGCCAGTCAGCTGCTGCAAAAGCTAATAAAGTCTTGGAGTGCATTAAAAGAGGTATAGGGGTGAGGTATGAGAACATTATCCCCCCACTATATAAGGCACTTGTCAGGCCCCACATGGAATACTGCGTACAGTTCTGGTCACCGGTGCTCAGGAAGGATGTTGCAGTGCTTGAGGGGGTCCAAAGAAGGGCAACTAAACTAATAAATGGAATGAGGGGACTGGAATACCCAGAGAGGCCTCAAAACTGGGATTATTCACCCCGGAAAAAAAGATGGTTAAGAGGGGATCAAATAACTATGTATAAATATATTAGGGGACAATACAAGGATCTCTCCCACGATCTGATTATACCCAGGACTGCAACGGTAACAAGAGGGCATCCGCTACGTCTAGAAGAAAGCAGGTTTCATTACCAACACAGAAGGGGGTTCTTTACTGTAAGAGCAGTGAGACTGCGGAACTCTCTGCCTGAGGACGTGGTGATGACAAAATCAATAGAGGAGTTTAAGAGGGACTAGATGTCTTTTTAGATATACAACATTATAGGATATAGACGTTAAATAACCAGAAGGGTTTTTGATCTCAAATGTTGATCCAGGGATTATTCTGACTGCCATTATGGAGACAGGGCGGAATTTTGAAAATGAAGTAAATTGGCTTTCTGACTCACTGTTTCCCCCCCCCCCCTTCCTCTGGATCAACAATGGGGGTGGAAAGAGGCTGGAACTGGATGGACATTTGTCTTTCTTCGACCTAGCATACTATGTTACTATCCCTCAACATGCAGACAGCCCATTTGCAAAATGAGGAAGCATTGCACAGGGGCAAAATACTGATGAACAACCACTCACTCGCCTATTGAGAGGAGTGGCTGCTTAGTATTGTTCAGTACTTGCACATTGATAAAGCATACAAAGGGTGCCAGACCAATTGATATGTCTAGCATCCTTCATATGCTTTATCTATGTGGAAGTACAATACTAAGCAGCTACCCCTCTCAATATGTAGTTCTAATGCTGCATTCACTTTCAATAGGACTGTGAAGATTCCCAAGCAAGTTCCGCTCAGCTATTTTCGTCAGCCCCATTGGAATGAATGGTGCACTGACAACTCATGCTCAGCTAGTACTCCATTCACAGTGACATCACTGCGAGGGGTAAAAGTCATCTCCACAGTGACAGGAGAGTCGGACGTTCTCAAGATCAGCGGGGGTCTCTGTGGTGAGAACCCCGCTAAATGCAATTGGGTTATACCGTATAACCCATTTAAAATACAGCAGTCAATAAGATAACTTGTCAAAAGAAAGAGCAAAGACAAAATGATTAAAGTATTGGGAAAGAACCTCCAGCAATCAACTTATAAATGAATGGAGTTTAATAAAACATCATATTTAATTACAATCATTTAAAACCCATTACTCACAGTAGTTAGTAAATCACATGTAATTAGAGTTCAAAAAGCAAGCTAGTAGTCAATATAGATAACTACAGTAAAGGGGAGAACCAAAGGTTCTGTTTTATACACCCATCACAACTGCTCCTACAACTGAATAAGCCTTTATTGATTTCTATTAGAGATGAGCGAGCACCAAAATGCTCGGGTGCTCGTTACTCGGGACAAAATTTTCGCGATTCTCGAGGGTTCGTTTCGAGTAACGAACCCCATTGAAGTCAATGGGCGACCCGAGCATTTTTGTATATCGCCGATGCTCGCTAAGGTTTTCATTTGTGAAAATCGGGGCAATTCAAGAAAGTGATGGGAACGACACAGAAAGGGATAGGGCAAGCGAGGGGCTACATGTTGGGCTGCATCTCAAGTTCCCAGGTCCCACTATTAAGCCACAATAGCGGCAAGAGTGCCCCCCCCCCCCCCCCCCCGCACTGTCAGCATAAAGATCGTTCTCCTCTGCCATAGCTGTAACAGCTGTGGCAGAGAAGAACGATGTTAGCCCATTGAATTCAATGGAGCCGGCAATACAGCAGGTTCCACTGAAAGCAATGGGCTGCCGGCGTGCGCGGGATGAATTGTCGGGAAGGGCTTAAATATATAAGCCCTTCCCTGCAATTCATCCAGAAATGTGTTACAATAAAAATATATACCGTATATACCGGCGTATAAGGCGACGGGGCGTATAAGACGACCCCCCAACTGTCACCTTATATGCCGGGAATACAGCGGAGCAAAGAATAAAAATCATTACTCACTTCCCCCGGCATTCTGCGGCGTTCTGCGGCGCTGCTGCAGGATGTCGCTCCCTCCTGGTCCCCGGCAGAGCATTGCTTTCTGGACGCAGGGCTTGAAATCCCTGCCTCCAGAAAACACACGTGCCTTCAGCCAATCACAGCCAATGACAATGATGTGATTGGCTGAAGGCACAGACAGAAATTCTCACCCCCACGACGTAACCGTGGTCGCTATCCTAACCGTAACTGTGGGAAGGGTAGACCATCCTCTGAGAATGTTTTTTTGGGGCAACCCATATCCCAATATTTGTTAAGGGGACAAAGGGATCTACTGCAAATGCAATAGCAAGGTCCCCTACCTAGAGAATAGGTCCCACTTCTACGTGCACCTCTGATAATAAGCTATAGATTGTGAATCTATCTAAACATGTCCTAAATTCAGCAGAGTTCAGTGTTTTGGAGTGAGGACTGTCCTTTATCCACAATGCGGTATGATTCCTTCATCTGGACAAAGGACATCTCCCTCTTCACTCGTAAATTAAAATGAAGAAAATATTTTACGATCAGGAACAGAAATCTAGCAATTAAATTGGGTCTGCAGCCAGATCACATACCTGGCTTCCAGGCTCTCCAAGGCCTGGATGAAGAATCTCAACGTCCTCTAGGGAAAGGCCCATTCACAGATTTGAAACCACCCAGTACCTCCATTCTTCCCCTCATGCATTGTCCCGAACTGGACATTTTTGATACCTTGGTTGTCAGGGACTTGAAGACAAGTAAAACATTTCAGAGACCCTGAAATCTAACACATGCTAAGATGACTGCCCTAAAAACCCTGGAAACAAACGTGAATATAATTATAAAATCATCGGACAAAGGAGGTAATGTGGTGATTTTGGACCGACATAAATATATTAATATGTGTCAACACCTGCTAGATGACAAAATGACTTATTCCGTGCTGAGACCCTACAGCATCATTCTTGAGTAAGTTGAAATAATTGCTATTGCAGGCCAAGGAACAAGATCTCATTAGTGAAGCTGAATATAAATATATACTGCCTAAATCCCCTACAATAGCACCATCTATGACCTTCTCAAGATCCACAAGGGTACGAGTCCATTACGTGGTAGACCGATTGTGTCGGGTGTGAATAATTTGACACAGAATGCGAGCATCTATGTAGAATTTTGAGATCCCATGGATGTTCAGAGACATGTTGAAGGTATAACTATGGGGCCTGACATGCTTTTAGCACCAATTGATGTAGAGGCACTTTACAGCTCCATACCTCATGAAAGTAGGATAAGAGCAGTAGATTTCTTTCTATCACAGAGAGGTTCACACTTCTGTGAGCATAATAATTTGGTCAGCCACCTTCTACATTTCATTTTAACCCATAACTATTTTCTGTTCATTTGAAATACTTCCACCAGCAATTGGGTACAGCGATGGGGACCCCATGTGCCCCATCATTTGCCAACTTGTACCTGGGCCGGTGGGAGGAAAAATATGCCTTTGCCTCCAATAACTCCAGCTAGACTGACCTTGTGCTCATCTGGCTAAGGTTTATCAATGACATTTTTGTTTTATGGACAGGCAGCAAATTCCTCTTTGAAAGTTTTATAGATCACCTTAATATCAATGATTTGAATCTGAAATTTACCTTTGAGATCAGTAACAAATCTGCAGCATTTTTAGACATCAAAATTCTGAAGAACCCTGATGGAACTCTCTCTTCAACCCTCTTTAGGAAGATGACAGCTACTACCGGTATCAGTCTCCTGATGTGGAATTGTTCTCATGCCTATCCACTCAAGAGAGCATACCTAAGGGCCAGTTCCTCAGGATTAGGAGAAACCGTTTGGATGATGCCTCTTATACTGAGGAACGTGTCAAATTAACCAACAGATTTTTTGAGGGAGAATATCCTGGAGATATAATCCAACAGGCCCATGAATTTGCTTTGCAGCAACTGAAGTCAGATCTTCTGACCCCGCAGACTTGGGAAGATTCATCTAAACTACGTAGTATTGGTACATTTTATAATGGTGTGCCACAAGCTTGGGAAATTCTGACCTGCTACTCCTTCCTAACAAAGGCCCACCCCTGAAGATTGTCAAGAGATCTTCTTCTGACTCCCCAATTCCCACAGCTGGTGTAGGCATTTTCTGTCCCTGAAGCTACAACCTCCATCATTATGCCAAACAAAGCCATGGTAAGATAAATGTAAAATATATACATATATGCAAATGCTGAGTTAGTATCATGTAGTTACTCTATTAGTCCATGAAGAATAGAAGTCTAGTAATAGTCCATTGTATAAAATTTTCTTGTGTACAGTCCAATGTGTATAAATATTTGGCTCTTTATGATGAGAGTAGATGTCCACAGTACATGCAGTTGTTAATTCTTGCAGAGGATGTTTTCCACATAAGGTACATGGTAGCTTAGCAGTTGTAAGAACGTGCACATAAAGGGTAGAATGCTCCGCAAATTTCACTCATTTTACCTGAAAACATCTGCAATTAAAGCTCACAATTTTTCAAAACAGTAAAATTAGAACCTTAACAATGATTTGATTACAACTACCAGGATTAGCAGCACAATCTGTAGAAACATATGCACAACACCAGATACCAGGCCACCCGACCCCTCAAATCATATGAGTGGGTTTAAATGTGATAACCATTCTGGTCATACGATGTTATCAATTAAAGACGGTCAAACCGGGGGCTTCCTCTTGCTATAAAACTTATTCTAGTTATAAGAGTTGTGGTTATGATTAGAGATGAGCGAGCATACTCGTCCGAGCTTGATGCTCGTTCGAGTATTAGGGTACTCGAGATGCTCGTTACTCAAGACGAGCAACACGCGGTACTCGTCTCGATTAAACGAGCACTGACCATTGAATTCAATGGAGCCGGCAGTACAGCCGGCTCCATTGAAAGCAATGGGCTGCCGGCGAGCGCGGGATGAATTTTCGTGAAGGGCTTAAAAATATAAGCCCTTACCTGAAAATCATCCAGAAATGTGTAAAAATAAAAAATATGTCAGCATAAAGATCGTTCTCCTCTGCCATAGCTGTAACAGCTGTGGCAGAGAAGAACGATGTTAGCCCATTGAATTCAATGGAGCCGGCAATACAGCGCGGGATGAATTTTCGGGAAGGGCTTAAAAATTTAAGCCCTTACTTGAAAATCATCCTTAAGGGTGCGTTCAGACGAGCGTGTTTTGGTGCGTGCATACGCACGCACAAAAACACGCTTGTATTTACAACACTGCATTCCCTATGGTGTGTGCACATGTCTGTACTTTGCAGGTGCGTGCCTGCAAAGATAGGACATGCGTGCACCATAGGGAATGCATGCATTGTTTTCAATGGAGCCGCGGCTGTTGCCGGCGGCTCCATTGAAAACAATGGCCTGCTGGCTCACTGCATTCCTTTTCAGGGAAGGACTTCACATATAAGCCCTTCCCTGAAAAAGAAAGATTTTAGTGTAAAAAAGAATAAAAATGCAGGCATTCTCTTCAATGGAGCCGCTGCTGCTGCCGGCGACTCCATTGAAGACAATGGTCTCCTGGCACACCTGAATTCTTTTTCAGGGAAGGGCTTTACATATAAGTCATTCCCTGGAAATGAATTTAAAGTGATTTAAAAAACAAAACAAATAGATACTCACCTCCCTTCAGCTGCCGGGGCACAGCCACGTCTTCTCCTGCTGTCCCCTGCACTGTGGTGCTGAACTGCTGATCTATCACCAGCCAGGGATTTAAAATCCCCGCCCGCTGAATGAGCTGCCTCTGATTGGTGAGGCTGTGACCAATCAGAGCTGCCTCTGATTGGTGAGGCTGTGACCAATCAGAGGCAGCTCATTCAGCAGGCGGGGATTTTAAATCCCCGGCTGCTGAATACTACTCAGTGCAGTTCAGAAGAACTGCCGGCCAAACGCGGCTGAGCTCCGGCTGCAGCGGAAAGGTGAGTATACATTTTTTTTTATTTTTACACATTTTAGGATGATTTTCAGGTAAGGGCTTATATTTTTAAGCCCTTCCCGAAAATTCATCCCGCGCTCGCCGGCAGCCTATTGCTTTCAATGGAGCCGGCTGTATAGACGGCTCCATTGAATTCAATGGGTTAACATCGTTCTCCTCTGCCACAGCTGTTACAGCTGTGGCAGAGGAGAACGATCTTTATGCTGACAGTGCGGGGGGTCTCACTCTTGCCACTATTGTGGCTTAGTAGTGAGACCTTGGAGCCCGAAATGCAGCCCTGCATGTTGCTCCTCGCCTGCCCTATCCATTTCTGTGTTTTTTACATGACTTTGGTGATTTGCTAAGATTTTCACAAATGAAAACCTTAGCGGAGCACCAGTCATATACAAAAATGCTCAAGTCGCCCATTGACTTCAATGGGGTTCGTTACTCGAAACAAACTCTCAAGCATCACTGAAAGTTCGACTCGAGTAACGAGCACTCGAGCATTTTGGTGCTCGCTCATCTAGTTATGATCCAATGCACAAAATCAAGTTCGGTCAGTTCTTTATTCTACTCCATCTAAACTTACCATTGTGCTTCTGATATCTCAGTGATAGACGGTGATAGCAATTTCCCAGAAATAAAGAAAAACTTTAAACGCTTCCTGATGAACTGCATATACCAGCTGGGAAACACATTGAACCTAGGCAAAAACTAGCAGCATATTGAGTCTGAAACTGAGCTGTTAGAAACTAGCACTGCACTGTGTCCAATATATGTATTGTGAGGTATTATCAAACCTCACCAAACTGATCAAGCTTATCCAATCTCTTTGATCGGGATCTTGAGGTCCATACCAATCTATACAGACTGCGAGATACCTGATCTGACGAAGCTTCTGGAGTGATCCTAGGTTGAAGTCCTCCAGTCCTATTCGTACTGTGCTCCATATGCCTGTTCTTCTACCCACAGGTCCACACTTTCGGAGTGGGGCTCTGGTGGGTTTTATGGTCTGTCTAGCCCTGTTTTTTTAATAGAAATCAATAAAGGCTTCTGCTTTTGTTTTTAAACATCTACTCTGTGAAAGTCTTCTAATTGATTATAGACTGTTTTGCCCCTGTGAATAGAATACAACTGAATTCAAATGGAAAAAAGTAAGTCATACATTCAGGCCATCAAGTAAGGCCGCCTGCACATGGGTGGATTTGTATTGCACAATCCAGAGAGGGCGTCCACCTCCGGATTCCGCAGCAAATGCCACCCATAGCAGGCTATAGCAAAATGCAATCGACTCCAATTCTCTGCTCGCGGGGGAGAAATCACAGCATGCGATGGAAGCCATCCGCCCAGTATTCCTTCTGCAGTCAGCATTGCGGGAAAGTCGTGGGATCTGTGTCATTGCCTAGTGATGTACTTCGCATGTCTGCCAGCGCTCCCACTAACACACCCACAGCACAGATTAGAATATAGCAGACAGGTACACTGGGGTCACTGGCCAGGCACGGGGATGGATTTTGCTACGATATCCCACAAATGCGGAATCCGACCCGGTCATGTGCAGACGGCCTAATAAAGGCCCTTATTTAAAATAAATGGGTCTGCAAGAGATGTTCGTACTATTATCCTTAGATGACCTCTATAATAACTTGCAGGGCTACCACTCTGAAAACAGTGGCTGAAGAGGCTCACCCTGTAAAGTTCCTATAAGGCCTCATTCACACCGGCGACAATGTCACGCGATTTTCATGCATTGCAATGCAGCTTTGACAGTAGGAAATCCTACTGTCAAAGCCACAACCTAAGCCCTAGCTGCAGGAAAAATTTTTAAAAAAAGTATACATCCCCTTAGAGGCGCTGTTAGTTCTGGCGCATCTTCTCCCTGGCACTAATCTCCTTCATCTCTTCTTGCCAGGGATTGAAAAATTCCCGCCCCCTGGAAGCACTACCTGTAATTGGCTGATGCTTAGCCAATCACAGCCAGCACTCAATGAACCAATCACAGCCATTCATCGAGCGCTGGCTCTGATTTGCTAACCAATCACAGCCAATGCTTCCAGAAGGAGAAGAAGATGCAGCTGTGCCCCGGACAGCGTTTGTAAGATAATGTATACTTATTTCTCAATTTTTTTCTGCAGCTAGGGCTTATTATCGGGGTAGAACTTATATCTCAAGCTCCCCCCCGCCTGAAACCCCTCGCATGTGGTGCATCTGTCTGTCCACAGACAATGTGCATCACCTGATGTTTATAAAAATGAAGCAGGCCTGGGTTTTACCTGACTTCTGCCCCCCATGGCATTAGTTTGCACATTGACAGTTTTTACTCACATATGACTGAGCACAGATTTATATGACAGACCGCACTGTGCCCTCAAGGTGCTGCTGCTGCTGCTCTCCTACCCCTGCTTCTGCCATTTTTCCTGATTCAATTTTCACACCAAATGAAAAATGTGTCAATATGGAAATATGGAGCTACAGCTCTCAAGGTTTGATGAGGAGCAAACTCTGCTCTCAGGGTGCAGTTGTTGGTGGTAGTGATGCTACTGATGCTGCTCTCCTTCTCCTGCTTCCACCATGTTTCCACCTACTCCTCATTCCTTCAAATGAATCATTTTCTGAAGGGCAAGAAACAGCTGTAGCTATACAGGTTTTCTTTGGAGAAAGCCCACTCTTGGCTGTTCTGTTCACCTGGTAGAATTTGTCCTTTGCAAATTTATAATGTTTCTTTTAATAGAAGCACCACACCTGCTTTCTTGCTTGGCTTTATTTTTAGTAGCACTACAGCGGTTCCTTGGAGAAGGTCCATGCTTGAGTGTTCTGTCCACCTGGTAGAATTTGTAATTTGCAACATTATTGTCCTTGTTTAAAACATGCACCACACCGGCTGTATCCCTTGGTGCTAATACCTGACAGCTATACTGCTTTTCCTTGGAGGAGGAAGAGCAGGAAGAAGCCTGTACTTGGGTGTGTTGTTCACTTGCAGAATTTATGACATTGCTTTTAAAAATAAGCACCACATCTTCTGTCTTTCTTGGAGTAATTTTTAATCTAGGAGACCCTTTGTAGACCCTCTTTTGTTTTCAGTGACCCTTCTCTGCTACAAGTGACCCCACACCACTGTACATTTTTTTTACCAATTTTTGGGAGGAGCATAGTGTTTCCCAAATGCGTGCATGTATTCCCATCAAATATGGGGGGCTTTGGCTGAATTAGGGAACTTCTGTTGTCAGAAGGTTCAGTGCATAGTTCAGTTGTCAGAAGCTGGTGTCTGACCTTCTGCAGGGCACATTACTGTACCAGAATTTTACTTTAATGGGAGTCGGAATTGGCTGTTCTGATTCACAATGATTTTGGTAAAATCGGTCTGAACCCAACCTGAACTGATTATTTCACTAATCGCTCACCATCAGTCAAAGACCCTTGAGTGAATGCAAAAGACCTGCAGCAAGATTTGGTGGCAGCAGGTGGTTAGATTTCCGTTTTGCGAAGTACCGCGCATACTAATGACTGAAGGTTTACATTTCTGTAGTCCATGATGTACACTTCTATTGACCCAAAAACACAAGAAAAGTGAGCTCCAATATGCTCTAAACCATATAAATAAACCATAGAAGTTTGGGGATTTTGGTCTGTGGAGAGAGAAAAGAAAACTGGAACTTTTCAGGCCTGTGGAGCAGCGGTTTGACTGGAGGAGTAAAAATGAAGCATACACTGAAAAAAATCACCCTGCCAACGGTAGAGCATAGGGGTGGATTGGTGATGCTCTGGGACTTCTTTCCTTCCTCTGGCGCTGGAAACATGTAGCATTTGCAGAAAATCATAGGAGAAAATATCATGTCTTCCGTGAGGAAGCTGAAGCTTGGGCGTCATTGGATCTTTCAATAGGTCAATGATCCTAAGCATACCTCAAAGTCTACCAAGGCTTACGATTCAGAAGAAGTCCTGCAAAGTTCTGGAATGGTGGTCACAGTCACCTGACTTAAACCTCACAGAAAATCTTTGCTGGGATGTGAGGAAGGAGAATGTAGCATACAAACCCAAGAAGATTAGTGTACTGTAGGGCATTCCCCATTAGGAATGGTTTAAGATTCCTCAGGAAAGTTGTCAGAAGCTGGGGTCTGACTATGAATCATGTTTGTAGGAAGTCATAACAGCAAAACGGTTCTTTACTAAGTACTAAAGACACTTGTCATGAAGGGGTGGAATAATTCTCAGACTGCAGTATTCATTAAAAATGGTATTTTATGAATTCGGAAAAACATTAGTTATATTAGTTGTATTGAGCTATTTACATTGTTCTTGATTGCTTTTCTAAGAATATATTAAAGTTTGTAAATTTGGCAAATAAATCTAATATAATTTTAATTGCAACATTAAGTAGTGCCAAAATCCAACTAATACCTGGCATTTATTATGTGCTAGCTTACCCAACGCGCGTTGCTGCGATTTCAGAAAAAAAGGAAATTCAAGGAAACTCGTTCCGATAACATTGAATTTACATTGTGTCATTTTTATTGAAACTTCTTCATTTTCATATGGAAAACATTTCAAAGCGGTGTTTTAATTCTATTTATTTATTCTTGTGATCCACAATATTTTTTGTTTTTCCGTCTGATGCGTGCAGGAATAAATCCGAAGGTTTTCCGACGCGTGAGCTGGCCACATACAGTTGTCCATGTGAGAAGCACGGATTCTCCAAATCTAGCCCACACACTTGCAGCGATTGTCCTTGTGCTTTGTTGATGGTCATTGCAAAAGCGAGTCGCACCGGAAACTGTAAACCTTTGAATTTGAATGGCATGTCTGTTGGGATCATTGGAATCTGTGGCAACAGGACATCTTCCCCCTTGAATTTCCCATTCAGAATTGTAGCTGCGATGACATTGTTCATCATCTTTTTCACCGAAAGTCTTGTACCGTTGCAAAGTCGTGGTGGATTGATGTTTGGGAGAAGAATGATAGGCACACCAATTTACAATGTTAAAATGTGCGGTGGCATACCTGGAAAATCGAGCAAATTCAAGAATTCCGTTGGGTAATTGACAACTTTGTCTTGATTCATCACAGTATTGATGGACTTATATATTGTCGCTTCGCCAGCAAACCTGAATTGTTTTTCAGGGAAGGGCTTTAAATATAAGCTTTTCTCTGAAAAACAGGGATTTTAGTGTAAAAAAAAAATACTTACCGGTCTTTCACTGCCGTGTCCCCGTGGGGATGAAGAACACATCGGCCGCATGCGGCAGATGTTTCTATCATTCCTGCGAGGAAAAAGAATTCTCTGCTGCACCTGCCACATCTGTGACAGATACAGCAAAGGAATTCTAAATCCCCGCGGGGAATAAAAAATTCCCTACCACAGCTGTCACAAATGACACCTGCGGTAGCAGATCAAGCTGCCAGCACCCGGTAATTGTTTTTCAAGAAAGGGCTTTAAATATAAGCCCTTTCATAAAAAAACAAGGAAAAGTGTTGTTGAAAATAAAAAAAAAAATCATACTCACTTTCCTTTAGCTGCCGGGGCTCAGCCGCGTCTTCTCTGTGCTGTCCCCGGCTCTGTAGTGCAGTTCTTTTTTAGCAGCCGGGGATTTAAAATTCCCGCCTGCTGAAAGAGCTGCTTTTGATTGGCTGAGGCACTCAGCCAATCACAGGCAGCTCCCACCTGTTAGTCATTCAGAGAAAAATGTTTCTATTGTACAAAACTATTAAAATGTAAAAAAGCTCATTTGGCACAATCATATTGACTTGCAAAATAAAGTTACTGTGTCATTTATGCCACACTAGTAAAAGAAATGTCAGAGTTGTAGATTTCTGTACACCTACCAAAACACACAAAAAAAGTGAGCAAAAAGTCATCAATACACTGAAATGGTAAAAATGAAGACTTAGGCCTCATGCACACGAGGCAAGTTGAATTACAGATCCCGGGCGGGGCTATCTGCTGCTCAATTTGCCCATAGATGTGCGTGGAGATTCCTCTGGTTTACGCACACATGCAGATTGTATTTGCGGACACAATGTGCCGAAAATAAAATTGCAGCATGCTCTACTTTAGAGCGGGCTATGCAGAGGGGTCGCGGGATCTACGTCATCTTCTAGCGACAGTGTGGGGAAATATGTACTGCGCATGAGCGCCGGCGATACAACTGTAGTACAGGAGAAATGACAGGTAAGCAGGGTCGCCGGTAGCGGGCATGGGAGATTCCAGGCGCAATTCCCCACGTGGCATCCGTACGTGCCATATGCAGGTGGCCTTAAGCCCATCCCTCGTCAAACAAGTCCCCACACAGCACAATAGATGGCCAAAAAAAAAAATCATGCTCCCTGAATATGGTGATAAAAACTGATTTTATTATGCAAAAAAAAAAAAAAAAAAACCTGTATAACAAAAAAACACCCGTATAAATGTAGTACTGCCATCTTCATACCGACTCACAGAAACAGATTAATGAGCAATTTTTACCGTACGCTGAAAGTTATTTTATTGAAAAATGAGTATTATTGAAATACATTTAGTTTTCTATTTTTTTCGCCCATTGTTAGCCAACTTCGCCAAACACCTGTGAGGTCAAAGTACTTGTTGCACCTCTTGATAATTTGCATTTTCCAAATGAAATCCCTTTTGGGAGATACTCACAGTAGCGGTACCTCACAGCGCTCTGCAAATGCCACAAGGCGTCCAAGAATTATTCCAGCAAAATCTGCGTTCGTGCCCTTCTAAGCCCTGCCATATGCTTAACAGCAATTACATCTACATATGGGACATCTCAGAACTAGGGGGGAAAAGCATAGCAAATTGTGTGCTTCCCCTAGTAAGAATGAAATATTTGGGGCTAAACCGATGTACTATGGGAAACAAGTTTATTTACATGGCTGAATGTTAACAAGTTGCACAAAGCATTTACGGGATCCAAATGCTCACTACACCCCTTGATAAATTCCATAAGGGGTCTGGTTCACATAAAGAGGTCCCTTTTTGGGCCGCAGTGTTCTGGGGACTTCAGGGGCTCTGCAGATTCAACATGGCATCTGACAATTAATCCCTTGGAGTGGTCAACTGTTCTGGGTACTTCACTGACTGCAAATGCATAATGGTGTCTGAAAATTATTCCAACCAAATAGTACTACTTCCCTTCGGAGCTCCGCCATGTGCAAACAGCAGTTTATGTCCAAATATCATGTGTGGTATATCTGTACTCAGGAGAAACTTCTCAGCAAATAACCATGTATTTTTCTTCTAGCACCACTTGTAGAAGTGAAATGTTTTGGGCTAAACCCATGCATTATTGGAAAAGTTGTAATTTTTCATTTTTATGGCCCGATTTAAACAAATTCCACGAAAAACCTGTGGTGTTAAAGTGGTCACAACACCCCTAGATGAATTCCTTGATGATAAAATGCGGTTTTGGAGCGAGTTTTTACTGTTTTGGTACCCCATGGCCTCTGCAAACCTGAAATGAGGCCTGGAGAAAGTCCTAATAAAAGGAAAGCCCCAAAATCAATAAGGTGCTTACTCATTTCTGAGGCCTGTGTTTGGGACAGGGGGCACACTAGCACTACAATTGGGGCATTTAAAAAAAAAAAACAGAATTAGGGCAATAAATATTGTGTTTTGTTTTTCTGTTAAAGCCTGCTTTTTTTTCTCTTTTTTTGTAATATTTCTGAATTATAATAATCATATAAACAAAATGTAGACCAAAATATGAAGATGAAGTAGCATAAACAAAGGCCATCTAACCATTATACAGAAACGGCCTATTAAAGGGCCACTCGGGTGATTTTTTTTATTCATTCATTATATAGCTATCCCTCCAGTATATATAAGTAGGATAATGTTACCTTAGTTAGTTATTTCTTTCTGTCTGAAACTCCCAGCCTCTTTTTCTTCAGATGGTCATGTGATCTCAGATCTGACCCGCTCAGATCTACTTATGTGTTCTCAGATTAAGTTAGTTTCACAGTCTGTGTGAGGCGATTATATGTACATAGTAAAGAAAATACTTGCAAGAGGACACAAGTACACCTATCATAGTTATTGATGATGATGATCGAACAGCTCCTGTCACACAGTTGTAATAGAGGAGATCACAGCTCATTCTCCTGATTGTATAATTGATAATTAAACTCCCTATAGCAGGCAAAAATGGTGTAGTCTCAGCTGATGCTGTGCTGATGCATCATGGGATAGATATAAAAAGGAAAGTAAAAACTCTCTGTCTCAAGCCGGTGGCTGATAAGCATCAGATAGGAGGCTGTGCTACAATTGATTGGTATACATGTAGGAGAACTTCAGAGTGTGACAGGTTATCAGGTGAGGGGGGCAGGGATGGAAAAATGTGTTTTCGCTGGAGTGGTCCTTTAAGAACAATGAGGAGCATAATCAAAATAAGGTATCTACAATCCTTCAATGCACAGTGAGAAACTACAGTGGGGAAGAGTTAATTAAAGAGGCTATCTATTAAATGGTAGTGACCCCAGAAAAAGGATGTCTCAAACCAATTATAATATTAAATTATATGAACTAAGAAAAACTGAACATCTGGAAACACCCTGCGCAAAGATGCTCTTAGAGTATCACCAGAGGAGGATGGAAAAAAAGAGTTGAGAAAAGACAAAGAGAAAAAAGAAAAGAAAGAAAAAAACAAAAAGGGAGGTACAGGATGTTAGTAGGAGGGGAAGGAGAAAAGAACAAATGAGCCTGATACAACTATAATGGACCTATATGTTGCGGAACCCTGAAACATCATCAAAGGTGTCCAGGAAGACACAGATAGGGCCTGTGTATCTCAAAATGATGAGGTTAGCTCCTTCATTATCTCATTGACTTTGTGCAGCCTATGGAGGGCAAGGGAGCAAAGGTAGACTTCCAAAGGGCTCAGATGTACAACCTAATAGCATTAAGTAGATGTTTTAATATGGACATCTAGTAGGTTTTCATTAGTAGATAAAAAATGTTAAAGATTCAGTGAGGGAGATTTTGGTAGACGAGGTATAAAACTTTGCATGTGATCTCATGCACTTTCTTCCGGAAGCCTTTCAATTTCAGGCAATCCCAAAAAATATGTAGAGGAGAGACTTCCATTGTCTTGTAGTGAAAGCAATCGGGAAAGAAAGAAGGAAACAATGCATGCAACCTGTATGTCCAGCGTGACTGAAGAAGGGGCGTATTTTGCCTCGAAACGCTGTGCATATTCAAAATAAAGCAACACTTTCTTCTAAAAATCCAAACATGTGTACAATTTTCTAAAAGAGGTCGCGCCACTCGATCAGTATCTTTTTCTTCTCAAATCAGTATGTTGACACCAATCAAAGACTCTCTGGAGAAGAGATGCTTCAGAGTATTTTTTGAGATTAGGAAAAGCCAATTCTTCCTTTAACCTTAGACAGAAAAAGAAGAGAACGTGTTAAGCATGGGGATTTGCTTGCCTAAATAAAATGGGTCAGGTCTTTTGTAGAGCTTTAATCGGAAGGGCATGAAAGAGATACAGAAGACACAACAGAACATTCATTGTGAAGATAGCTCATGCTTTTTTTTACCTTTCCCCTTGTCAAAATGTAACTTTTAGGGCTAAATCTAATTGTCAATGAAAAAAATTTAATTTTTCATTTTCTAGTCCGAATGTTAACAGCTTTCACAAAACATCCATGGGATCAAAACAATCACTACACTCCTTCATATACTCATGATGGGTTAAGTTTATAAAATGGAGTCATTTTTGTGGAGTCCACTATTCTGGATACTTCTGGAGCTCTGCAAATGCCACATAGCATCTGAAAAATATTTAAAATTTGAAATTTCGCCTCCATTTTACATTAATTAATGAGAAATACCTAAAGGGTTAAAAAAAAGCCATTTTTAATACTTTGATGGTTTCTGTTTTTAATTTATGTGGTATTTCTAATATAAAGTCCATCAAAGCCAATTCAAAACTGAAATGTTCGCTAAAAAACACATTTTTTAAGGTCCTTTAAAATTTTAAAAAAAATTGCTTATAAACATATTTCTTGTGACATCCGAAAAAAAAATAAAAGGATGCTTACAAAACAATACCAACATAAAGTAGACACAAAACAAATGCTATTTATTAATTAGTTTATGTCTTATGACTCCTACATGCAGCAAATGTGAAAAAAATGCAAATATTGCACAATTTTCTGTAAGATTTGGATTTTTTTATACATAAATACAAATCATATAAATTCATAATAACATAAAGTACAAAGTGTCATGAAAAAAAAAAACTATCTGAGGGCGCCTTCTGATGACCGTATATCGGCTGGGTTTTCACACCTGTCCGATATACGTCGTCTCTCTCTGCAGGGGGAGGAGGCTGGAAGAGCCAGGAGCAGTGCTCTGAGCTCCCGCCCCTCTCCACTATTTGCAATAGGAGGGGCAGAACGGGGGCAGAGCTAATTTCCGAAACGTATTTCCGCCCCCTCCCATTGCAAATAGTGGCGACGGGCGGAGAGGGGCGGGAGCTCAGTGCACTGCTCCCGACTCTTCCAGCCTCCTCCCCCTGCAGAGAGGGACACCGTATATCGGCCTGCAGATATACAGTCGTCTGAAGATGCCCTGAGACTCACTTGAATAAGTAAAAGCATTTCAAAGTTATTACCACATAAAGTGTCACATGGCAGATTTGAAAAATGGGGCTATCACAAAAGTCAAAACTAGCGCTGTGTTAACCCTTTGCAATCCAATTTTGGATTCAGGGTTTTCCTAGGGGGCTTTCTCTTTCTGCCATTATACAATGGCGCCATCTGCTGGCTAGAGCCAGTACTGCGGTATGTGACATGCCGGAGAGGCCCCTGACAACAGAGCGGCCAGTAATCTACAGTAAGAATACCCTGTCGGACGTCTTACGACATCGGAGCTGTACAGCCTTCAATCAGAATGTTTTCAGACATCAGACAGTGGATTGGAAAGGGTTAAGAAGAGGTTAAGGTATATAAATAAAATATTGCAAAAAAAAAAAAAAAGACTAGAAAAAAAATCTCTATATTTTTGCTGTTCATTCATACGCCATGTTTCTCTCAAGCTATATTGAAACAATAAAGTGATTCCATCAGTTTCATAATATTGCCTAAGATTTGGCAGTGAAAAGTGGGCGTTGATCTCTTTCACCTGGGCAACATGTTGGTAATCAAAAACCATTCAGGTGCAAATCACATAATTCCAGGCCAGAACGGTTCTTACTGAGAAATAAATTCATGGTGAAATTCTTGTTGGAGTACAGCATATGCATAAAGAGTTATTATCAGAACTATAAATGGAGAGACAGGTCACTTGCCAAGCCACTCATTCCCCAATCAGACATTTGGCAGATGTTAGTGATGCAAAAAGGCCATGCTTATTCTAGGAGGTTTTTTTTCCTCTGGTTTAATGATTTAAGATGTTGAGCAATTTTTTATTCAAATTATTCACTGGGCTGTAAAGAACATACTAAAACTAGAAGGGAAAGCTTATGTGCACAGATTTTAGATACAGCAATAACTTTAATGGACAAACTCTAGTGAAAAAAAAAAAAACCTACCGAACGGGGTCGCTTGATCAATTTACTGCCGAAAAAATGAGACAGAAATCTGCAAACTATAAAATTTCACTACTGCAGTGGTTTCCAGTATCGAATATGCAGCTAAACATACAGATGTGTCTAGTGTCATTGGCCATTACGATATTTAATCAGAGGCCAGGTGGCCCTGGCACCAAGATCATAATCACAGAGATTCCATTTTTAATACCAACACAAAGTATTTAGAATACCGTTGCAGAAATTCCTATCATAAAATGTCATTTCTTTTCTAAATATGCGATGAGGAATGGCTTCTCGCTGACAAAAGACGAGGTTTTCTCCATAAGATCCGTGAGCATACTGTTAAAGATAATGAAGCATAAGTAAGATTTATTATTAGATTAAAAGACAGCTGTTGTACTCTTCTGCATCCAATCGTCTTCTGCAGAGATGAGAGATTACGTTTTTTTTTACATATTCGAGAAGCATATTTAGAAGCAAATCTCAGTAAAAGTTGTGTGCAACTGCTGTGGCTGTAAATGGATTCTCAAAAACTGTTATTTTGTATTATGTCATATAATTACTATTATTAGAATGTAAACTGTGGAGTGTGAGTGTTTATTTATTTATGTATATGGGCTGAAATTAGAGGGGGAAATAATGCCTTTTGGTGATTTATTAGGCCTAACCACCTATGGCATATGAAGTGTCTTCTATGCAACCTGTTAGCTAAATTGCGCTATTCGATATATTGTGGGTACCATATTAGATGTGGTTGGTAGGAGCTCTGAGAAAGCAACACATAACACATCATAAAAGGTGTTCCATAGGCTGAATCTACTTTTATTGTAGTTAGGTGTCCGCTTATATTTTATTTTAGGAGGGCCAATCACAGAATAACAAGCTTTGTGGTAACATACAACCAATTGCAACTTCTATTCCTATCAGTCTATTCAGCATTTAACCTATTAGCATAAACATTAACCCATGTACAGGCTGTTAGTTTGTTCTAAGCAAATATTTCAGCTCAAGGCTCCCATGTTATCTGGCATCTGTTTATGGCATCAGTGTTATTTTAATTTACAGTGTGTTACATCATCACTTATAGAACTGGTTTGAACTGATTCTTCTTCTGTAGAATAGAAAAATCACATGCTGAAGATAGGTCATCCCTCTATAGGCGAAACCTTTGTCTAAGGGTGGCTTTGCATGAGCGTGTTTTTGTACCCATGTACTTGCAAAAACACACATGAATGCAGGCCCGTGCATTGTTTTCAATGAAGCCGTGGCTGCTGCCGGCCCCCTGCATTCTTTTTCAGGGAAGGGCTTTACATATAAGCCGTTCTCTGAAAAAGAAAGATTTTAGTGTAAAAAAAATAAATAAATAAAAAATATACTTACCTGTCCACCGTTGCCGTGACCCCCGCAGGGATGAAGAACACATCTGCCACATGCCGCAGATGTTTCCTTCATCCCTGCTAGTATAAAGAATTCCCTGCTGCTGCATCTGCCACATCTGTGACAGATGCATCAGAGGAATTCTTCAATTCTCTACCGCAGCTGTCACACATAACAGCTGCGGTAGAGGATTCTGCTGGCACCCATTAATTGATTTCAGGGAAGGGCTTTAAATATAAGCCCTTCCCTGAAAATCCAGTAAAAGTGGTTTAAATAAACAAAAAAAATACATACTTACCTCCCTTCAGTTGCCGGGGCTCAGCCAAACCTTCTCCTGCTGTCTCCTGCTCTGTGTTGCTGATCTATCAGCAGGTGGGGATTTAAAATCCCCGCCTGCTGAAAGAGCTGAATGTGATTGGCTGAGGTGCAGCTCTCCCCGAATGCATGACGAGTGAAAGCTGCCTGTGATTGGCTGAGCACCTCAGCCAATCACATTCAGCTCTTATATTTAAAGCCCTTCCTGGAAATCAATTAATGGGTGCCAGCAGAATCCTCTACCGCAGCTGCTATGTGTGACAGCTGCAGTAGAGAATTGAAGAATTCCTCCGCTGCATGCGGCAGATGTGTTCTTCATCCCCGCGGGGGTCACGGTAGCTGCGGAGAGGTAAGTATATTTTTTTACACTTAGATCTTTCTTTTTCAGGGAAGGGCTTATATGTAAAATCTTCACTGAAAAAGAATGCAGGGGGCCGGCAGCAGCCGCGGCTTCATTGAAAACAATGCGTGCATTCCCTGTGGTGCACACATATCTTATCTTTGCAGGCACACGCCTGTAAAGCACAGACATGTTCCACAGCATAGGGAATGCATTGGAGCTAATAGACGCGTGTTTTTGTGCGTGCGTATGCACACACAAAATACAGGCTAGTCTGAGGCCAACCTAAGATCTGGTAGTCCTATCTTTATGTTAATTTTTTTTTTCTCTCAGTTAAAGAACAATGACAAAACTGCACCCTTAGGGTGCGTTCACACGCACGTATATCGGCTCGGTTTTCACGCCGAGCCGATATACGTTGTCCTCATGTGCAGGGGGGGGAGGCTGGAAGAGCCCAGGAGCAGGAACTGAGCTCCCGCCCCCTCTCTGCCTCCTCTCTGCCCCTCTGCACTATTTGCAATGAGAGGAGGCGGAACGGGGGCGGGGCTAAGTTCCGGGAATTAGCCCCGCCCCTGTTCCGCCTCTCCCCGTTGCAAATAGTGCAGAGGGGTGGAGAGAAGGCAGAGAGGGGGCGGGAGCTGAGTTTCTGCTCCTGGGCTCTTCCAGCCTCCCCCCCTGCACATGAGGACAACGTATATCGGCTCGGCGTGAAAACCGAGCCGATATACGTTCGTGTGAACGCACCCTCAGTGTGTGAAGCATGGTATTCCAACTGCTTTCTAATTAAAGAGTTTCTATCTATCTGAACTAAACTTCTTTAAGGCATAAATAAAAATAATAAGGTAACTTAAGTCAAAATTGATAATGCTTCATTTGTCATTTCCCTAACAAAATAAACACCAGGGTTGACACTACTTTTTGTCCTTATCGATACATTTCTGTAATGATGTAAAGACTTTGACAATCAGTATTATTAACAGGCACCTGGCCAACTTGGCCTCTCCGACTAATGGCCTATTCTCTAGCGGACTGTTTAACGTCCTTTTGGATTAAAAGGTTACTGTAGGTGGAGAAGAAGATTTGCTGGGGCATCCAAATATGAGTAAAAATGCTGCAAAGAGGGGGAAAGGTATTCTGCAAATTGAAGAAAATATTGTGTTGCAAATGGAGCCTAAAAGGAAGCTGATGTACAGCAAATGAGGGGCCATGTGCCTCAGAGGAGGATCTCTGACACAAGAACAGCAGCATGATTGGCTAGAAAAGTGAAGACAGTATATCTGTTTCACAAAATGATAAAGTTGTACTGCCAAAGAGAAGCAAAATATGTAAGAGGGATGATCCAAATATCCCTCTCTGTAGTTAATGGACTTTGCTAGTATATTCTTTGAAACTTAACTGTTTTCTACAATTGATTATATGATTTTTGAGAGTCTGCTCAGATACCATCTTTATCTGTACTGTGTATATACATGTGAATATATTGTGTACGCGGTATGTACTGTATAATGTTTTGGGGTTTTTCAGGTCGAATGGTCGGCAGGCTGTTTGGTGTGCAGCAGAGGCTGCCTTACTGATCACGACTGGGTGAGAGGATCGGAAATATGGTCAGAGTGTCTAGTGGAGGGACAGACTGCTGGGGTGATTGGAAAGACGTGTGTATGGGATTGTGGGGAGGCAGGACAGGAGACAAGAACCATGAGAGCAGATTTGGGTAGATTGCTATGAACACAGATTGAGGGCTGCTTCACACGACCATATTCACGCATGTTTTTGTACGCGTAAAATACAAAGAATAGAACCCATTGATATCAATGGATTCTGTATCATAAGCGTGTTTTTCTCGCACATTTCGTGCACGTGCAAAAAATAGGAACCATTTGCTTCTTGTTCGTTGTTCAGTTTCTGCAGGCACAAAAACCATCGTTGGCTCATTCCCTTATCATTCGGTTTAAACAGCAATCAGTCCCTCTATTGGCTTTAACACAGCCTGAACTATTCTCCTTTGAACGAGCCAATGATGCATTTGCCTGTCTACAGAGGCTGCATGAGTGCGAATGAGCAAATGAGTTAACGATGATGTCACTCGCTCCTTCGCTTGCTCAAACAATTCCGCATCAAAGGGCGGTTACAGATGGCCATATGCGCAATTACTCTCACTAGTACAGAGCATAGTTGTGCATAAATGAGATTTTTCTATTCCTCGAGGGCCGTTCGAACTCCGCACCATAGCGCAGAAGTTTGAAAAAAATTGTGGGAGAATAGTTCCTGCCCGAACTTTCCTGCATGTAGTTAATACTTCGTGCAGGAAAGATAGGGCAGTTCCTATCTTTTCTCATCCGTACAATTAATGGACAAGAATCCCAATAGTGAAAACGAAACCAGTGAAATCAATTTAAATCGTCAGTTTTGTTTTGTCCCGTTGTGCGGCTGTGATTATCAAGGTCGCATAATAAGGCCTTAGTCAGACGGGCGTTTTTAGCCGTGATTTGCACATGCGCATGCGTCCGGCGATTTTATAAAACCATTGCTTTGCAATGGTATCGGACACATGAGCGCTTTTTATGCGCTCGTCCGATAAATTATAGAACAGAAATCGCAGATCGCACCTATCTGCGATCTGCGATTCCTGTTCTCTTCTCTATATGCGCTCAAAGGGGCCGGCGGCAGCAGCGCCGACCCCATTGAGAACATATAGAAGACAAATCATTCTTCTCTTCCACAGCTGTAACAGCTGTGGCAGAGAAGAACGATGTTTGCCCATTGAATTCAATGGAGCCGGCAATACAGCCGCTCAATTGAAAGCAATGGGCTGCCGGCGTGCGCGGGGCGAATTGTCGGGAAGGGCTTAAATATATAAGCCCTTCCCTGCAATTCATCCTAAAATGTGTTAAAATAAAAAAAAATTGGATACTCACCTTTCCGCTGCAGCCGGAGTCCAGCCGCGGCCGCTGTCAGTTCTCCTGAACTGCTTCACGGCACTATTCAGCCGGCGGGGCTTTAAAATCCCCGCCTGCTGAATGATCTGCCTCTGATTGGTCACAGCCCTGACCAATCAGAGGCCGGTTTCACTCACACACCCATTCATGAATTCATGAATGGGTGAGTGACTGCTGCCTCTCAGCGCTGAGCCAATCAGGGGCAGGTCTGACTCACATCCATTCATGAATTCATGAATGGGTGAGTGACTGCTGCCTCTCAGCGCTGAGCCAATCAGGGGGCAGGTCTGACTCACACCCCCTTCACACCCACTGCAGGACGGCCGCGCGGAGCTCCGGCTGCCGGGAGAAGGTGAATATATATATATTTTTTATTTTTACACATTTTAGGATGAATTGCAGGGAAAGGCTTATATATTTAAGCCCTTCCCGACAATTCATCCCGGGCTCACCCGCAGCGCATTGCTTTAAATGGAGCCGGCTCTATTGCCGTCTCCATTGAATGCAATGCGCTGGACAGCTCCGGCCCGTTTCTAATGAAATGCGGCTAGGAGCAGATTTTCGGGCGATTTGCGCGCACCGGTCACGCGATTTGCGGATGCGCATCCGTCATGCGATCCGCTAATCGCGTGAAAAAACGCCCGTGTGACTAAGGCCTAAGAGAAAAGCACGTTCATATGTTTAAGCCCAAAATCTGCAGGTAGCCTGTGAATTTTGGTGCAGAATTAACCCCTTAATGACATGGCCTATTTTGAGCTTAAAGGGGTTGTCTCGCGAAATCAAGTGGGGTTATACACTTCTGTATGGCCATATTAATGCACTTTGTAATGTACATCGTGCATTAAATATGAGCCATACAGAAGTTATTCACTTACCTGCTCCGTTGCTAGCGTCCTCGTCTCCATGGTTCCGTCTAAATTCGCTGGCAGCTTGCTTTTTTAGACGCGCTTGCGCAGTCCATTCTTCTCCTTTCAGCACGAGCCGCTTCAGTGTGCTCCCCGCTACAGCTCCTCTGCGCATGCGCAGACGAGCTGTCACTGCTCGGGAGCACGCTGGAGCGGCCATTCTGTACCATCCTCTGTTAGAGGAAGGTGCAGAGCCGCCCAGCTGTCCGGAGAAGCCGCCCAGCTGTCCCGCCGTCCAGCTGTCCCGCCGTCCAGCTGTCCCGCCGTCCTGGTAAGTGATGGGCCGGGGGGGCTGCCGCTGCGCCGGGGGCGGGCTGCGCCGGGGGGGGGGGGGGCGCCGCTGCGATGGGGGGGCTGTCGCTGCGATGGGGGGGCTGCCGCTGCGATGGGGGGGCTGCCGCTGCGATGGGGGGGGCTGCTGCTGCGATGGGGGGGCTGTCGCTGCGATGGGGGGGCTGCCGCTGCGATGGGGGGGGCTGCCGCTGCGATGGGGGGGCTGTCGCTGTGCGGGGGGGGGGGGGGCTGCGCCGGTTACCTGCTGCCTGGCGGTGGGTGACTGGTCGGCCGCGTTCAATCCCGGGGTCCGGTCGGCGGCTGCGGGGCGTCTGGTTGTCAGGGAGACACAGCTGGTAGCGTCTCGGGAGCGCGCACGTCGGGCTACAGCAAGCGACAGGAAAAGAGCTGGCGGCCATCTTGGGAAAATTTTTATAAGTTGCTGAAACGCTGGAACTGTAAGTACAAACCAGCTAGAAAAGTCATTTACAGGGGGGCTTAGTAATGTATGCTTAATTAGGGGGACTGGGCAAAAAAAAAATCCACTCCTGCCTCGAGACATCTCCTTTAAGGACGCAAGGATTTTTGGCAGATTTTCTTCTCCATTTATCAGAACTCATAATTTTTTTTCTTTTTCCGTGGACGCGGCCGTATGAGGGCTTGTTTTTTGCGTGGTGAACTGTCGTTTTGATCGGCGTCATTTTTTGGTACATTGACTATATTGTAAAACTTTTATTTTTTATGATAGCAGGGAGAGAAAGCGCATCAATTCTGCCATAGATTTTTTTTTTTTTTTACAGTGTTAATCATTCAGCATAAATGACACAATCCATTTTTTCTGCGGGTCGGTACGGTTACAACGATACCAAAATTCTTACCTTTTTTTTAGGTTTTTCTACTTTTCTGCAATAAAACCCCTTTTTTTTGGAAATCTTTTTTTTTTTTCAAAATCGCTGCATTCAAAGTCCTGTAACTTTTTTATTTTGTGATGTATGGAGCTCTATGAGGGCTTATTTTTTTCGAGACAAGCTGTAGTTTTTATTGGTACTATTTTGGAGTACATACGGCTTTTTTGATCACTTTTATTGCGTTTTTAGTGAGGCAAAATGCTAAAAATTAGCATTTTGCCTCAGTTTTTTAGCGTTTTTTTTACGCTTTTTTCTGTGCACAGTCAAAAGCATGTGCAACTTATTGTACGCGTTGTTACGGACGCGAAAGTACCAAATATGTGGGGTTTTAATTTTTTTTAACTTTTTTTATGCTAATCTGAGAAAAAGCATTAAAGAATGGGGTTTTTTGCTTTTTTTTTAATTCATTTTTTTAATCTTTTTTTTTTTACAACATTTGTGTCCCTCTGGGGGACTTTCACCACAGCCCTGATGATCGCTGTGATAAGGCATGGCAGGGCTACTGCCCTGCCATGCCTTATCGCTTACACAGCGATCTCAGGCACTGGCAACACAGGACGCCAGTGTCTGGCGTCCTGTTGCCATGGCGACAGGCCAGGCTCTCGCGATAACATCACGAGAGCCTGCTGAAGCACAGAGGGAGACCGCTCTCTCTGTGAACTCTTTCCCTGCCACAATCTACTTAGGGCATAAACTTATGCCCTGGAGGGGGAAGGGGTTAACCGTGGCTGGTGCAGCCTATTCCGTCCCGTGTGACAATGAGAGTACTATTTTATCGTTATACAAAGCACTGGTGCTGCTGTATCTTCAATGTACCGTCCAGTTTTGGGTGCCAGTTCATAAAACAGATATGAGAGAGCTGGAAAATGTTCAATGTTTTGGTTTCAGCAACCAAATTAATAAGCGTATGAGAGATCTCAGTCATGAGGATGGGTTGACAATAAAAGGTTATCTTCCCTCTGCATAGCACATCGGTATATTGTATGTGTGTGTTTTTCAGCTTTCACTGGATCAACTTGGGTTTGCGAGTATAAAAGCTTCAACATGACAGATTTCAGAACCGTAACTATTGTTTACAGCTTCACATTCTGATTACATCTGTAAAGTCTGATTCATCCCTACAAATAATACATATTCACGGTCACCCAGAGGCTTCTGATTGGCTAATGAGGTTTCGAAACGTTTCCAGGAGACAACAAGTTGCTGGAAAATGTTCCTTTTTCGCTAATAGGATGTATTACAAAGTTTTATACATTAACATATACTTCTGATCTGTGTATAAATATTGTAACAGCAGGTCTCCTATTAAGTAAAGTCCATCCAATCATCTGGCTATATGCTGTTTATAAGATATATTATATCAATTGCCAATAATTCGTGTTTTTTGAAAACTTTACACTTCCATGTCTTCCAGTCCCCACAATATGTTAATATTTTCAGTAGGTGGGCTGTGCATAACCCATTATCTCATAGTCTAT
This sequence comes from Eleutherodactylus coqui, assembly GCF_035609145.1. Classification (NCBI taxonomy): domain Eukaryota; kingdom Metazoa; phylum Chordata; class Amphibia; order Anura; family Eleutherodactylidae; genus Eleutherodactylus; species Eleutherodactylus coqui. The sequence goes on along the minus strand of NC_089843.1, from coordinate 204,737,359 downwards.
CTACTTTCCCTCAATTCTTTTGTCCTATAGTCCATGTTCTGATGTGGCCTTAGACGTTTTCATGATGCCAGCTGCACAGTTCCATCGCTTCTCTAAGGGATGATTCAATATGATACACATACTTATACACCCTCGGATGCCAGAAAACTGCTTATCTCGATTGTGTATATATATATATATATATATATATATATATTAAAGGACAGTTTGGGCATCTGCGGAGGTAGAGACGTAACACAGGGAGTTCTGGGAAGCTGAGCTTGTGTGAATATCTTTCAGGAGCCCTAATGATGGACAAAACCCTTGACAATGGGATTTGAAAGAAACAAGGCACAAGGGAGACAACTAAGGACACAACTTTCTAGACTGTTCAGTCGGAAACACAAGTTTACTACAAAGACGTTGATTGTTTCAAGATTAAGAACTGAGAGCCAACTTTACTGGGAATACCCCTGTAGCTTACTACTTCTTATAAAGGTATCCCACCTTGTACTGTACCAGGGAGAAAATAAAGAGAAAGGTGCAAACATTTAATATAGGTATAGTATGGTAGAAGTAGCCCTTCTGATATAAATTTTATATCATCATGACCCTTTACTTTTTAACATATTTAAGTTATACCCACCAACCAATAATATTACACATATTCTAGAGCAAACTGCATTTTTTATATAGGGTGATTGTGACCCTAGTGCCCACTGCAACAATTTGCACAGTGAGGCCCTCAGACTTTATTACAATAGTCACAACAACCATTAATGATCTGAAATTGTGGCGTTATAAGCATCCGCCTCTCCTAGAAAGCTCTTAAATCTCCTGAAGATCCACCTTTTTTCGTGGCGAAACGCGTTGAGTTATAAAATCGAGTTTATTCTATTTTCTTCTTTGGAAAGACAGATGTCAAGCCCTGAATCCAGTGGGGGGTTGTATAATTTCTTACAGAATCCCAATCACCATCGTGAAGGTTGAAGCTTGGTTATTTTCCCTATCTCAACCAATTCACTAGTTCTGTCTAATTTTGGGCTGGGAACACTATATATGTACCCACCATATAGATTTAATGGACTATCTGACCTAGGTCCAAATTACACAGCATCTTGAGACCTTATTTTGGAGAATTCATTTGTGTCTGAGTGTTTTGGTTTTTTTCTATAGTTGCCTCTTTGGTTACGCACTTAGCCACCATCGCTGATAGGGCCTCAACCACGTGGCAATCTGTGCCCTATATGTATGTGCGTTTTTTAAGCAAATTAATAAAATTTAGTCTTCATTTCATTGAGTCTATTCTGAGGGGCTTCTATGGGGTCTTACGTGCGCAAATGCACAATAAAATAGAGCAAACTGCATTTTTTCGCTGTTTACTTTACTTTCTGCATTGCCAGAGGCCAGTCACATCTCAGTTATTGAAGAAGCTATGCAGCCTAACTAGTCCCCAGTGTTATTGATTTCCTTGTGAAATTGCACAGCTCATTGCACAATTTCGTGGAAATTGGGTCCAAAGACATTTGCACCCCCCCCCCCCCCCCATAGACTACTATGGTGCAATAGGTATGGAAATACGCACAAAAACTGAGCATGTCGCAAAAATGTGAATGAACCAATTAAAAACAATGGACTATAGTCTCTGCAAAATGTGCACCCATATGCACTTGCATGATTAAGCCCTTACTATAGAAATGCACATGCAAAAAAAGGAACTGTGACAGAACCCATTGAAATCGATGGGTCCTCTTCACTGTGTGTTACTTGCATAAATGTAATGCGCTTAAATACGCCTGTGTGAAGGAGCCCTAAAAGTCATCCATCAATCTATACCCCATAAAGTGGTAGCTGATGCAGGATGCCACCATTTGTTTGTACAAATGCTTGGTTTGCCGTCCAGCAAGTGACATAAGGAAGAGAAATGAGCCTGGTAAGTTGCACTAAATACATTATGCACCATCTTAATACATTTGCACCATTTCCATCAAATACCAAGTTCTTGTATCTTACCACATTATTAATTAATCCCTACCATTGTTTGTTTAAAGTTTTTAAGAACGGTCGTTCTATAGAAGAAAGTTTTTCCATAAACCTACACTTAAAGTGAAGAAAACTTTTCAAAAACCTGAGCCTTGACATCACATAATACTACAGGTCTGGACTGCGGTGATAAAACTGAATAACACCCTACACAATTATCCTGATCTGTGCATATGGATTAAATAGGCTACCTGGAGAAAGGAGAATACGAGATTTATGGGCAGATATTTTAGGTGGACATATACCATTAGAATCTACCAATTAGAGGAGAAATGTCCGAAAGTCCTTGCCTGCTCTACTAAGAGACTTCTGGAGCCATTATGGCTTGAGTATAAAGTGTTAAGAGCTATAAGCCACCGTGACAAGGGAATATATACTGTTAAATCTTGGGAGTTATTTAAAATGCCAGTGAGTATAATAGCAGTCCTCGGAAATAACCATTTCATCTGCCTACATTACTCTAAAATTAATGAATAATGAAGTGATGCCCTTCACATTCTCTTCCCTTTCCATTCCAAGATATATTGATCAGATGACATTTATTTAAGTTTGGGATAATGTATTAATTTCAAGATAATTATTCAATATACTTTTGTCACTGTTGATAAGCTTCAATGTCATGCAGGGGCCAGGGGATGAATAAACTGTTATCTGACATTGCTGGACAAGGTGCTGGAAATTAATGCAATTTTTCTCCTTGAAGAGAAGTGTCTGCTGCGAGGTTGCAAGTAAAAGATAGCAGCGTTATGGGAGGTGGTAGACTACGAAAAAAAGATAAAGAATGCGTAGAGTGGATGGACTAGTGTTTCTTTGTTACTGGGGTCAGAGTGATGTTCAGCAAAGCTGACAGAGCCCTTCTTTGGTTGAAGCCACTGCAATATTAACACTCATTTGGAGCAGATGTGGCTAAAAGCATGAAACATTAAACAAACAGCTGCCGCAGATCCACTGCCATTGCATGAGCTCTTATGTTCTATTAATGCATACTGTTTTTTCAGGCCACAAGGGTAGACCCTTAGTCCCTGCACTTCTGTGGCAGATTGGTCAAGCAGTGGGGCTTTTAGGGACCCTCTGTCTCTTTCACTCGTTGTCTTGCCAGATAATAAAAAAAAGAAATGTTAGAATATTTTATGTCAGATGTCTTATCACCTATAGCACAACAGGCTGCTACATAAATTGTAGATAGAAGGGAGCTTTAAAGAGAGACGCTCAGCGTGAACACATATTTAGGATGCTTTCATTTCATTTTCATGTATCTAATTCTTGTTTGTAAACACAAAACATTCTTACCAAACAGCAGTCCAAACTTTTACATAGTTTGTAACTTTTTTCTAAATGCTTTTTCTGAATTATTGAAGTGACTTGGGGGAACACAATCACATAATAATGAAGCTTTCCAACTTTGTAGCAAACTTTGTTCTCACAGTTTTCAATCTCAGTTTGCTGTCAGGGAATCGGAATATATACTTCTTTATATTTAGAGGCTGACTCCAATTTAAAAGGCTATTAAGGCCACTCTCACAAAGGTGCATGTAAAAACACTGCGTTTTTGAATGCAGCATTTACTGCATTTTCAGTTGCATTGACGTGTTTTTGAGAGCACGGAAAATACTCCCCATTCATTACAATGGGGGACACATTGCGTTTTAAAAATGTTGAAACGCCCCAAAATAGAACAGACAGCACTTGATATATGCGGCGGAAAAACGCTATGTTTAAGGGTGGCTTCACACAAGCATGTGCGTAAATAGGTGCATACATAGGTGCGCACCTCTGTACGCGCAAAAAAACCGCATGTTTGCAAGTGCGCATTGCTTTTAATGGAGCCACGGCTGCTGCCGGTGGCTCCGTTGAAGGCAATAGTGCTGGCACCCCCTTAATTGTTTTTCAGGGAAGGGCTTTCAATATAAGCTCTTCCCTGAAAAACAAACATTTTAGTGTAAAGAGATAAAAAATAAAATTATGCTTACGTGTCCGCCGCTGCCATGTCCCCCGCGGGGATGAAGATGCATGCGGCAGATGTGTTCTTCATCCCTGTAGGGAAAAAGAATTCCCTGCTGCACCTGCCACATCTGTGACAGATGAGGTAAAGGAATTCTTCATCCCTGCGGGGATTAAAGAAATCCCTACCACAGCTGTCACAGCTGACAGCTGCGGTAGGGGATCCAGCTGCCGGCATCCTGTAATTGTTTTTTTTTTTATTAAGGGAAGGGCTTTAAATATAAGCCCCTCCCTGAAAAACAAGGTAAAGTAGTGTTGGGGAAAAAAAAAACATACTCATTTTTCTTTAGCTGCCGGGGCTCAGCCGCATCCTCTTAGCACTGTTCCCAGCTCTGCAACGCGGTTCTTTGAGCAGGCGGGGATTTAACATCCCCGCCTGCTGAAAGAGCTGCTTCTGATTGGCTAAGGTGCTCAGCCAATCACAGCCAGCTCTCGCGTGTCATTTATTCAGCGAGAGCTGCCTCTGATTGGCTGAGGTGCTCAGCCAATCAGAAGCAGCTCTTTCAGCAGGAGGGGATTTTAAATCCCCGCCTGCTCACAGAACTGCATTGCAGAGCTGGGGACAGCACAGAGAGGACGCATCTGAGCCCTGGCAGCTGAAGGAAGGAAAGTATGTTTTTTTGTTTTTTTTAGCACTACTTTGCCTTGTTTTTCAGGGAAGGGCTTATATTTAAAGCCCTTCCCTGAAAAACAATTACAGGATGCCAGCAGCTGGATCCCCTACCGCAGCTGTCATTTGTGACAGCTGCGGTAGGGAATTCTTTATTCCTTGCAGTGATTAAGAATTTCTTTGCCACATCTGTCACAGATGTGGCAGGTGCAGCAGATGTGTTCTTCATCCCCCCGGGGGACACAGCAACGACGGACAGGTAGGTATATTTTTAATTTATTTTTTTTACACTAAAGTTGTTGTTTTTCAGGGAAGGGCTTATATTTAAAGCTCTTCCCTGAAAAACAATTATGGAGTGCCGGTAGACCATTGCCTTCAATGGAGCTGCTGGCAGCAGCCGCGGCTCCATTAAAGACAATACGTGCATTTCCTATGGTGCATGCATGCCCTATCTTTGCCGGCGCATGCCTGTAAAACACGGACATGTGAACACATCATAGGGAATGCATTGGCTCTAATAGAAGTGTGGTTTTGTGCATGCATATGCACGCACAAAAACCCGCTCATGTGAAGCCCCCCTAAATGCTCATCCAAGAAGCCCCAATGAAAACAATGGTGATGTTTTACAGCATTTAGCGCTGTGTTTAAAACGCAGTGCTAAACGCTGAAGAATGCCTTAGGCCACTGTCACATGTGCTTTTTACCACAAGTACAATGGCATTTTAAACACCAGTGGTAATTGCGTTATAATGCTCCAATTAATTTCATTGGGACCCTGCAGAAATGCACCTAAACCGTTTTCTAACTTTTGCTGAGTTTTCACGCTTTTTAATGCACCGCATCACCCATCACAGTACCCGGTGCCCGAAAATAGTGGTAAAATCAGGGCAAAATGCGGAGATCAAAATCGCAGCATTCTGCCAAAGCTATTTTAATTCACCGCATCATTGTGATGGATGAGATGGTTTAAAAAGCGCAAAAGCAAGTAAAAATAGAGCGGTCAATTCTGTGAGGCGCAATTAAAATCAATGGGAAGTGCAGCACCAGAATTACAGCGGTGTTTTGAACGCTGTGGTAGTTACAGTAAAAAGCCTGTGTCCTTTTTGCAGTGAAATTGCACTGTTTTTCATGCATCTGCCTGCATATTGCGTGTTCATTGCACACTCCTCATAGTCTTCTATGGGGGCCTTTGCAGGAACACAAAAGTAGAGCATACTGTGCTGTCTTCCGCATGCGCGATGTGCGCGAGCAAAAAAGGGAGATGTGGGCGGTCCTACTGAAATCAATGGGTTCTATTCTCTGTGTATGTCATGCACACATTTTGTGCACACAGAAACAAGCGTAAATACACCCATGTGAAGGATTCCTTACTGTACTTTTTGCGTGTGCAAATTGAGCACATTTGCGCTTGCAAAAAATCGTGCAACCATGCTCCAATTCATTGAAATCATTATGTCTAAATCGAAAGCCATCGTGCACTATTTGTTTACTGTTCGTTTGTCACTCCATTTCAACCTACATAAAAATCCTCGCTGGTTCGCTCACTTCTTGTTACGTCTAAATGCTCCCCGCTCAGCGAAAAGTTATCGAGAAGTTGGTGATTCTCAGCGATACTCTGTCTAAGCATTCTGCACGAGCGCGAACAACTAGCGGTGACTTCACTCACTCGTGCGCTTGTTTACACAATAGTCGTCCATGTAAATGGGGCATTAGATAATATCAATACAATGCTTGGTTAAAATTCTGCATCAATGCTGTACTTCTCAACGACTTCTAAACGAAGTGGCTTAGTAAAAACATTGATTTCTGCAGACTGTCACAGGTGAAGCTTCACTGTAGCTCTCCCAAGGCCTTTCATATATTGATGTCACCGCTAAGCAGTTCATTGTCTTTCGGCTATAATAATCAAAAGCGACTCATGCTGTAAGTAACAAAGAAAAAAGAGGAGGCTGTTATATAAAGTGATGGATAAAGTGTCCCGGTATCAATCAGCTGCTGTTCATGACACTAGGGAAGTTAAGTTGACACCCTTCCCCCTTGAATACCCCTTACTAGGTGTAAGGGTGGCTTCACACGACATGTTTTTGAGCGTACGTAGGTGCGTACATAAGTGCGCAACCGTGTACATACAAAAACACGCATGAATGCAGGTCCGTGCATTGTTTTTAATGGAGCCGCGGCTGCTGCCGCGTGCTCCATTGAAAACAATGGTCTGCCAGCACTCCTGCATTGTTTTTCAAGGAAGGGCTTTACATATAAGCTCTTCCCTGAAAAAGAAAAGTTTTAGTGTAAAAAAAATATATATTTACTTACCTGTCTGCCGCTGCCATGAACCCTGCGGGGATTAAGAACACATCTGCCGCATGCGGCAGATGTTTCTTTGATCCCCGCAAGTAAAAAGAATTTCCTGCTGCTGCATCTGCCACATCTGTGACAGATGTAGCAGAGGAATTCTTCAGTTCTCTACCGCAGCTGTCACACATGTCAGCTGCGGTAAAGGATTCTGCTGTTGTCAATTGATTTCAGGGAAGGGCTTAAAATATAAGCCCTTCCCTGAAAATCAAGTAAAAGTGGTTTGAAAAACAAAAAAAAACACATACCTCCCTTCGGCTGCCGGGGCACAGCCGCGTCTTCTCCTTGTTGTATCCGGCTCTCTGCCGCGGCTCAATTGAAAACAATGCGTGCATTCCCTATGGTGTACGCATGTCCTATCTTTGCAGGCACGCGCCTGTAAAGCACGGACATGTGCACACACCATAGGGAATGCAACGTTGCTAATAGAAGCGTGCTTTTGTGTGTGCGTATGCATGCACAAAAACACGCGCATGTGAAGGCACCCTAAGATAGAGAGATAGATAGATATGAGATTGTGTAGCAATGCAGTACACAGAAGGGCCTGTAGAGGGCCAGAGACAGGACTTCTGGTGCGAGGGTTAACCAAGGGGCGGAGCAGGAACCAAATAAAAGCCGGTTCCTGCCAAAGACGTGAGGGAGAGAGACAGCTCAGTGGAGCTAGGAGGGCTGCTAGCCCGGGGTCTGGTGCAGACCAAGAAGGCCAGAGGTTGACAGGGCAACGCTCCTAACCTCAACACCTGAGAAAGAGGAGCGGCGCAGCATATGAAGGTGCTGCAGATAGTTACAGGCTATAGCTCAGAGGCAAGTAGGATATATAGGATGAATACGGCTCTACAGTCCACGTTATCTATATGTCACTGGTCCTGGATTGGGAGCACTCCAGAGGAGGAAGGGGGGTAGGGGTCACTACGCATACACTCTGGCAAAAACAATTATTATACACTCCACACAGCAGATGTGTCTCAATAGATTACCTCTGTGCGGTGATCCTAATGACAGAGGGCTGCACAGGAAAAGCCTGTGGTGTGAACGGGTACCTGTTTTAGAATTACTTAAGGTTGCTCTCTCTCCCTATTCCTGGGACTCACTCCTTTACATCCACACTCCAAACGCTACAGGATGTTGCTCTTCTTCCTCCATCTTCACCTACATGGAAGCTGAAGGTGCTTCCATACGGCTCTGTGTCAGCACACTCTCGTCCTGAAGATGGACTCCTTTCTCACTCTCAAATTCTCCCATTTATAACCTCACTTGTACCACATGATACAATAGAATAGATACATTCAGCAGCAGAGCTGACAGGCAATAATTTTATTAAAGTTAACCCTTCAGACGCTGCAGCTGTGCAACACACATACAGAAAGTGACAAACAACTTTGCACCGTGCATCAACATGAGACAAAACATGCATAACATTTATGGAGGGGACCAGGATGGTGCTCTGGGCCACTACACTTTTTAGAATTAAACTTTCAATGAATTAGTGAACCTCATCTGTGTTAACACAAAACCATATCTCTAAAGACATTATTGTGGTAATTAGCATTCAGGTCCATCGCCCGTCAACATTGGTGGTGGCAGCATGTACTGTGTGAACATTGTAAAGCTCTCTGGAGTGCGCCAGAATGGCCAGGTGGATGATTTTAGCTTTTGCTTTGCATGCGTGCAGAGGCCTTGGAAAGCTGGGTACTAATCAGCTGGTATTCTAACAACTTCAAGCTTGCAATCTCAGCTATATCGGGCACAGGGCTAAGCGGATTGCTGTAGAGTTGTGGCAGAAGGTGATGGTCACTTGTCCTGCTAACGTACAGAGTCCTGGAAAGTTGGGTACCAGTCACTGCACAAGCTAAGCCTTCCCCTTACTATGTGACAGAGGGACAGAATCCATGGTTTCTTTTCTTCCTGTTATGCTGTTTTGACACCCGTATAAGACTAACTTCACATGGGTGAGTGCAATATGAATCACGGCCCAATATTGCGCACACCAACATGTGACTTTCCTGTGGATGCAAGGCGTTTCACCTAAGGGAAGTGGTGATCAGCTGTGGTGGAGGATCGCGGAGTGTCTCCTATTGCTTTCAATGGAAACCATCGCACTTGCGTGTGCCTAGCACATGGTCTAATGCTGCTGCCGGCCAGAGTGAAAACAATGGGCAATGCGATGCAAGAGCACATCAAAGATAGGATGTGCCATGGTGCAATGTGGGAAAAAAAATCATGTGAGGTTTGTGCATCTCGCAGCCGTGCGAAAACGACCTGATGGGACTAAAGCACTGTTAAGCCCTGACGGGGGTAAAATGTAGGCATGGGTCTGGTACTCTGTATTAAGTTTAGTAGTGTTGCTATAAAAGCTTGGTTCTGATTCTGTATTTATGTAGTAAGCTTGTTTCTGGTAGCGTCTACGTAGTAAGCCTGGTAGTGTTTCTGTATCTATGTGGTAATCTCCCAAACAATGATAATAATAGGGTAACAGATATTATTATTACATGTAGAAAAACACATTTGTTTCATGGGAAAATTATATTTCAAAGGAACCCTTGATGACCATGATAACAATTATGTGGAATTTTTCCTTTTTTTATGGGATCACAGCAACTTTTGGCGCTAAAAGCAGTTTTTTTTTCGGAAGGACTCATTTTTATAATTATATATTAGCGGAGTTGTGGTGTTATGGAATGTGTGTTAAGGATTATTCAGCATCTGCTACATTAATTAGCCACAAGGGAGCTCTTGATTGAAGTACTTTATGCCGTGAACCATTAATTCGCATTATTTCACTGTAAGAAGTTCCGCACTGTAGAGAGTGGAGTTGTGTGCAAGTCAAATATTTAGCATCTCTGCACTTCAACAAGTAAAAGAAGAAAAGGGAACTTATATTTCTGAAAGCATTTAATCATCTAGCCACTTTTAAAACTCAGTAATGCACGAATAAGAAAGCCGATATTTTTAAATCTGTCACATATGTTGTGCATACAACATATAGTATACATATTCATCATATACAGGGGCAGATTAAGGCCATAGAGGGCCCAAGTCTAAAGTTCTAAAATAATCTGACATTTAATACATAGAGACGATAACAGAACCAAGCTTACTACAAAGATACAGTGCAAGAACCAAGCTTACTATACAGATATGATACAAGAACCAAGCAAACTACATAGATAAAATAATTGAACTGAACTTACAACATAGATATGATACCTGAACCAAACTTACTACATAGATACAGTAGAAGAACCAAGGTCACTACATAGATTGTAGGGGTGCGCTACAGAGAATGGCCTGTAGGGAGCAACAGACAGTCAGTCTGGTGCCTGAGACAAGAGGAAAAACACCCCACAGGTATGGTATGGAATGGAAGTTGTATGTCACAGAGGTTGTTAGTTTCTGTGATGTAGATTGGTCCAATAATACTCCAGGCCAGTTCTTCCACCTGAACCAGCAAGCTATGTAAAGGGACAGGTGGAAGTAAGGAGGTAAGGTGTGTGTCTCGGAGAACCAGACTTGTGTTGAGACCAGACTTCTCGTCAACCTGACTCCTGTTGCAAGCAGAGAGAGGCGCTGTGACCAGGTGGAGACACGTTGTGCATAGATACGGACGCTTGGGGAGCTCTGGCCCTGGGAGCAAGAGGTCTGGAGAGAGACCTGGATGCTGGGAAGAGTCTGTTCGTGTGCCTCAGGAAGCTTGGGGTGAAGCGGCTTAGTAAAAACATTGATTTCTGCAGACTGTCACAGGTGAGGCTTCACTAGAGCTCTCCCAGGGCCTTTCATATATTGATGTCACCGCTAAGCAGTTCATTGTCTTTTGGGTATGATAATCAAAAGCAACTCATCCTGTAAGTAACAAAGAAAAAAGAGGAGGCTGTTATATAAAGTGATGGATAAAGTGTCCCGGCAGCTGTCCGGTATCAATCAGCTGCTGGTCATGACACTAGGGAAGTTAAGTTGACACCCTTTCCCTTGGATACCCCTTACTAGGTGTAAGGGTGGCTTCACACGACGTGTTTTTGAGCGTACATAGGTGCGTACATAAGTGCGCAACCATGTACATACAAAAACTGAGGGAAAACAGAGTGAGTCCTGAAGACAACTGTATGAAGCTGCCCTGGAGAGGGGGTGAGAACCACAGTTGGACTATTTATCAAAACCTTGAAGTAAAAGGACATTTAAATTGATTTACTTGGATAAAGTGCTGTGCTGAAGCAAGATGCTATTGCTGTGAAGTTTAAAATAAATAGAAATTTGGAGTTTAACCCATTGGTTCCTACCTGTGATGTGAACAAATGATCCCTGGGTTGCTACAAGATATAATAACAGAACCAACTTTATTACATAGCTATGGTACAAGAACCAAGTTCATTACGTGCAGACAGTACCAGAACCAAGATTATTATATAGATATAATTCCAGAACCAAGCTTAATACAAATATATGGTATCACAAATAAGTTTACCTTTCCCTATTTAAGAATTAGGTCAGTGCTACATGATGACTTTTAACCAAGACAGGGGTTGCGTTAACAAATACTGCTGTGTAGCCCTGTGACCTTGCGCTCTCATTGAGATCAGTGATGTTAAGATGCAACTTGCAAGTTATCTTGAACCAAAGGTCACAAAAAATCGATCCTTGGTGCATGTTTTGTGACTGGCGGGTTATGGAAACTTGCAAGTTGCACTGTGAACCTATTAACCCTAGCCTAATATGTACACTAAAAACATGGGCGTGTTTTAGTCCCATTATGAAAATTACGGCTGAATAACTGGATGACATGAAGCCATTGATTTCAATGGTTTCGTTTTCACTAGCGGGATTGGTATCATTCACATGTGCAGGCTATCATTATATGCAGTCACTCCTCCCCAATCTGGGCTGGGTCGAGTGGGTGACTGCATATTAGCCTGCAATGAACAAGCTGCTCCCCCACACCATTGTCTGGCTGACTGCATATCTTTTAGGGCTTATGGCTGTTGTGCCTGCCCTATGGCGATTGTGCCTGCCTTATGGCGATCGTGCCTATGGCGACCGTGTCTGCTTTGCAGACTTGCAGGTATTGCATTTTTGGCTTTTTCAGTGAACAATAGATAAATAACCGAGACCAGATAAGAAGACACAGACATTGTGATTAATAGCACCTAGATAAATACCAGGAAGGGGTGAGCATAACAGTAAATAATTAGTCCAGTGAGAAGGAATGTGAAAGTGCATATGTTAGTGTGTTACCTCTGCATGCATTTCTCATGTATTTTTGTTAGCCATTAAAAGGTATCATATCTACAAGATGACTTGGTTTCTCTTACTGAGAACAATCACACTTTGTTCTACTGGCTAAAACATTGCTAACCTCTTTTCGCTATACATACATACTTACATACATGCATACATTTCACATAGGTATACAGGCATTCAGGTATACTTTCACTCACACACACTGTGCATACTATGCAGTGATATGTGGCATACTGAAGAGGTTCTGTAGAGTTGAATCCTTGTCAGTGGTGCAATCTCAACGTGGGAGATGTGCTACCTCCATGCCAGTGGCACAATGGGATCGTGGAAGGGGAGATGGGTGGCACTATCTCCTTGGTAGCAGCTCAATAAGATTGCCGGGAAAGGGGAGCCAAATCGTCAAAAAGGAGGGGCCTATAGATTAGAAAGATGGTGGATGACGCTTCAGAATGACATGGGCTTGAATCTAATTGAGAGCTGCTCTGTGGGATGCGAATTATAATATGGGCAGTTTGGGTGGCAGTGGACCCCCTAGAGCCTAGGGCCTCAGGCGGTTGCCCTACCACCCCATGTATCCTACTAGAAGCAGCTATGGTATGCTGCATAGTTCAATCCAATTTTACCACTTTTACTATTTTACTTACAACTATACATTTCTATTCTTTAGTACCAGTAGCCAGAACTTACAGTCTGACATTAGCCAATCAGCCCTGACTAGTTCAAATAATAACAGAAGAATGGTGCAGACACTTTTACCTGATAAGATATTTTATTATGTTTTTTGTACCCCTGACTTATGCTAAAAAATTCTAACAAGAACTAATTAAATGTCTCTCCTCCTTGCTCACACACAGGATGAAGCAGAGAGAAAGTGACATAACCCCCACCCCCACCCCCACTCCTCTGGTGGCTTCTGTTCTTGGGTTACCAAATAACGAGTTCTTATTGAATGAGGCTTCTCGCACACAGACCATTTTAAAGTTGCAGTCGATATTCTCAGCCACAACTTGCATCAAAGAGCACACGGACATCATGTCTATTTTCGTCCAAGAATTAGGCAAGAGTAGGAGATACTGTGATCTTTCTTAGGACAACTTCACGTGATCGTAAGCGTAAAACCGCACAAGCATTTTACTATTGTTTTTACACTGTTGGGGACCGTTTACATTGGTGCAGATGTGATTTAAAAGTCTGTGTCACCTAATTAGTACCAGATGTGTTTGATTTCCTTGGAAATTGTCCATGAAAATTCAAAGCATCATGAGAATGTGACAGAAGAAGTTGATATTTTGGAGCCACTTTCAACATTTTTTTTTCAATTCGGTCAAAACTGAACAGGTAAATTGAAGACAAACCCGTGAAGCAGCCACAACCAGCCACTGCTTGCTTCCGTGGTCCACTGAATATCACCATATTGGTTTTGCCTTTCTTTTCTGATGGTCAATATGACGTTTCAGGTTTGCTCATCTCTACAGTCCAGATGCACAATTAGTCTAGGACGGCGCCCCGAGAAAGTGAATACAAGCTATATTCTTGGGTCAAGAAAACGGACCTAGACTGGGCAGCCCGTCATTGGTCCTACTTTGCCTTTTTAATAGTGTAATGTTGGTCAGCTCCACCACTAAATCCCCATTGGTGTTCATAAAACCCTGAAGAGTGTCTAGGAGATGTCCAGTGTACACCTATACCTTGGTTGCAATCAGGATCCCACTCTCCAAAATGTGTGGATAGATGGTTGGTAGAAATTGTGTGTAAACAAATTAAGTTTCTTTTTTAGGAGAGTAGGTACTCCTCCAATGCTTATTTCATAGTAACATAGTATGTTAGGCCGAAAGGAGACAATGTCCATCTAGTTCAGTCTGTTTCCATCCCACTTGATGATCCAGAGGAAGGAAAAAAAACAATAAGGCAAAAGCCAATTTAGCCCATGTGGCAGAAAAAATTCATTCCTGACTCCAAACATTGAGTACAGCTATGCAACGCGTTTCGGAGGTTTTACTGGCACATCGGCCTCCTTTCTCAAACATATTGTACCTATGTAAGACCTCCTGAACTCATTGCATTCCTGTACTGTATCTTCTGTCCTAATAAAATAAACATTGGAGGAGTACCTGCTCTCCTAAAAAAGAAAACCTGGAGAAAATGTACAGAAATTGAGAGGCTTTCTTGAATTCTTGAGGAGGTTCACCGAGGATCTGTTTACCCACAATCTCTATTGACCATCTATCCACACACTTTGGAGTTCGGGGTCTTTTGTAACCTGTTTTTTCTTACTGGCTAGATATCACTGTTAAAAATAAAAAATTTGTTTGTGAATGTAGAATCTCATTTTTCCATTCAATCTGAGGCAACATCTGGTGACCACATTCCTTATGATCCCGTGAACATGATTCAACTCTATTATAAGGCCTTGTTTACAAGCAGCTGTAGCACAAAGCTGCTTCAACAATGTGCTCAAACAGAGTGGCAAAATCCAATTTTTGATGGAGTCGTGTTCTTGTATGGCAAACTGCGTTGTGTTTCAATACGCAAGAATCCAACTGTATTTTCAAGTTTTTGCATCGTGAAAAATATCAGACAAACTCAGTACATAGATTACACATAAAGTATTACATAGATTACACTGGTTTGGCCCCCATGCCATAGGTTGTGAGGTGGAACCTATGTGGATAGGATTTATTTTTACACCATAATCCATGAATGCCAGGATTAAGACTGGGGGGCAATAAGTCAATACCTTCAGTTTTTTGTCAATTTCCTCAAACTGGAACAGTTTTTGCATTTTGCAGCGTTCATCAACCTGCTGAAAAAGGCCACTGCCATTAAGAAATATCCTATCATTAAAGGGTGGATTTGGTACAGAACGTATATACAGTTTCTCTTTATCTATCTGATTGTTACGTCCAGTTCACACAAGAAGTCAGATGGAACTCAGAAACCGTGAACTGGTCTCATTGATAGACATACCACACACACAGAGGAGGGGCCTAAATGGCATGCATACCTCCCACCTGAAATGTGTATATACTGTTGTATCTTCCCCACCCACGAACTGGTGAACTCAGACAGAACTGTAGAACTGCAAACTGGACTTCATACTCGCGAACAGAAATAAACTAATGACTGACAAGCACTCAAAACACTCCCCTAGATACCTACACATATAGCCAGATGAAATGACTATAAGATGTACGAGGTATTCGCTCGTATTTTGGCCAAGATACGTAAGCCCGCAAGCCTACTTCAAGGGGCCTTGTTGCCTCATGGGTCCCTACTCTAATGAGACAACTGACCACATGAAACCTGCCTGCATGCAGAGAGATCGTCCTGACAAGGACGGACCCATGCTGGAACTTAAGGACCTATCTCAACCTAGCTGACAAATGAAACAGAGCAGGACTGAACAAAGCTCACACCAACACGACAGAGATTTGCATACAAGACAGAACACCATGCACTCTGAAAATGTCATGTTCGCAGGAACATGACACTGTTCACACCTAAACACACTGAACATGCCCGCTCACACCTCATGTCCGGCCACATGCACAGACATGCAGGAACATGACACTGTTTACACTGAATATACTGAATGAACAGGGAAATGCCAGCAGCCTCCAGCAGAGGAGCTGGTATATATGAGCAGCAGACTGGTGGTGATTGGCTGGCTGGATCAATTTACACCCAGTCAGCTCAATCAACCCCACCTGTAGGACCCGTGCTGCTAGAAACCCACATAGTAGAACAGATCCCAGCAGCACACCCTAACACCGGTACTGTATGTGACATAATGCTATCCACTTTATAGTACAATTACAACATTTGGCGAAGTGCCTATTTCACCCCTTAGTGACCAGCCTATTTTTTGCTTTAAAGACAAAGCGATTCTCATCATCATATTGCAAGAACCATAACTCACTGACATAGGCATATGAGGGCTTGGTTATTTTGGGATGAGTTACATATTTTAATGGCCGCACTCTGGGTTCCATATAATATACTGTATAACTTTTATTACATTTTGAAGGGAGGGATGATTGCTAGGATTGTACACTGCATTACTTATGTAGTGCATTCTACAATGTCTATGACATAGTTACATAGCAGACATACATGCCTTTGTCAGGCTTCCAGCTGCCATGGGAACCCATTGCTACATTGCAATTACACTGCCATATACCAATGTGTGATAGAATGAATCCTCTTCCCCTTGTCATCTTCTTGCATGCTGCAGTTGCTATTGATTGTAGCATGTAAGGCCGCCTGCACACGAGCGTTCCGGATTCCGCTAGCGGATTTTCACGCGCGTATGGTACCTAAATGTGCGGATGCGTGAAAAATCACGTGCGGATATACGCGGATGTGTTGCGGAAAAAAACGCGCAGAAAAACCAGCAGACACCCCTTATTGTAAACCCAACCCCTAGAGAACTGCCCATTCCTTGGAAAACAGCTTAAAAACCAACACCCAGACTCCGTTTTGTCCCTCTTGCTTGTGCGAGCACCGTTAAATTATTCTGGCAACATGCTTTCACCCGGTGAGCAGATGTCTTTGTGGGCATGGTTGATCCATGTAACCTTTTTCAGGCGCTTCTCCAGCGTGACTTTATTTCAGTCACTGCAAAAAAATTCACAAGAGGAAGGCCGCCTGCACACGGGCGGAAATCCCGCGGCTGTATTTCCCGTGGGATTTTCGCCGCTGAAAGTCTGCGTAGGAGTGCATTACAATACGCACTCCTATGCACGGCCACGGCCACGGAAATCTCGTGCGGCAAACAAACCGTGGCATGTCCTATTTTTGTGCGGGGCTCGCACTCACCCGGCCGCCGGCTACGGTCTGCGCATGCGCCGGCTGCGTGGGAGCCGGCACATGAAAGAGCCGGGGCCGCCAGGCACGGGCGAGTATGCGCTCGTCACTGCAGGCTCTCGGGTCGGGTCTCGCGGCAAGAATTCTCGCCGCCGGATCCGACTCGCTCGTCTGCAGGCGGCCGAATTCATTACTACAGATTTTGCATTCTTAGATCCTGCATTGGCAAGAAATACTACCTATCTCCCTCTACAAATTTGCCTGTGAAGCTCTGCTGTGTGTTGGGACGTCTCCTACCATGCCTACTTCCTGTAGTCATAGCAACCAGTGACTCCATCCGCAGCTGCACTGCGGATGTACTGCGTGAAAAAACGCACCCATTCACTTGTATTGGAGGCTTCACGCGCAGAATCCGACCCAAATTAGAACAGGTCGCAGATTTATTCACGTGCGTGAAAAAACGCGATACAAATCCGTCCGTCTGGGGACAGCTGCGGATCCTCATAGGAGTATATTGGCTGCGGTCTGGGGCAGATAATGTGCCTAAAATAACGTGCTGGAAATTCCGTTCTGTGCAGGCACCCTAAGGGGTTAAACTGCCAGGATTTGGAGGTTTCTCCATTCCTGACGGTTAGAGCAGGAGCCTGGCTGTTAGTATTCAGCTAAGCCACCACCTTAAAAAATGTATGTGCAGGTTTAAAGCCCATTAGTGAGGTAGGTAAAAAGGCATATTGGCCGTCACTAATGGGTTAAGTTTGAATACAGAAAAGTGGACCTCGATTTATTACATGTTGGTCATAGAAAATATTGCAGTCTTTGTAGACACACTTGTCAGATATAATCATACATATTACTAAGCGAAGCAGAAATCAGTTGGCCCGAAAAATGAAATGGACCTGCTTGATTTCACTTAACGGTACATAACATGAAGGTGAAGTTACAGAATTGTTAGACAGAGGTTAGAGATTAATGCATCATGTTAGGTTTTCAAAGACAAGCTAGAATCCAACACCACAATCCAATGGGGGGAAGGGGTTAAAAGTCAATTTCGGTGCATAAATAAATCAGAGAACAATGTAAATACTTTTGTCATTGAAGCAAAGTAACAAATGTAGTTTAAAGGTCATTCACTTAATGGCTGACTATTTCTCATATTCTGTCCTGTAAATATTTGTTGGCTCACTTTATTATACATTCAGGGCTGTAATATTGCTGCTTTATCTGATACAATGTATCATTTCAATTTATTTTGATTGCAAGTTTTATTAAAAGTTAGGAAACTTTTATGAAAGCAAAAACAAAATTGGGTCTAAAGGAGTGTTTTCATTGTCTGATTAGTGGGGGTGCTACCACTTAGATCTTGCCAATGTTTGAAATGAAGTGGCAGCAGCAACTAGAAAAGCACTGTATCACTTCAATTCCAATATTTGTGAAGGCTACACGGTGAACCTACAATTAACTATAATGGGCCAACCATGCAGCAGAAATAACAAGCGGCAAAGGGCAAGACATATTTCTAATAAAAGTACTAACGACCACTTGTCCGTGAGTGAGTGAGTGAGTGAGTGAGTTACATGCTCCGCCCCTGATCACATGACGGTGATGTCATCACAGGTCCTTCACCCCAGCCATGATTTCAACTCAAAGAGCAGCTGAATTATTGGAGCTCTGAGCTCTGCCGCTGATTACATGATGGTGACCTCATCACAGGTCCTTCAATATTTTGACCAACTCCAACCATCATCACAGGTCCTTCAGTGAGTTACATGTGATGATGTCATATGCCGCAAAACCCGCCACCCAAGGCTTTGATGTTACAAATAGATTTTGCTACTTATTCACTATATACAGCTGACACTCGGCCATAACAGCAGCAATCAGCATTCACGCTGATATCCTTTTAAATACCATTTGCAATTCTGACAGCAGCCTTTACATATCCCGACCGGCATTTAGGGGTTCTGAACTGCCCTCTCATGATGAGATTGTGAGGTGTCTCTCGGTTGTCATGGTTGCTTGGGGCCTTCTGAAGGCCCCTAAAGCTGACATGTGTTTCTGCCTACGGATACAGACCTCCGGCCTGCAGAATATCTGTAGAATACCATATACTGCAATATTGAAGTATTGCAGTATATGGTATATAAATAATTGCAAGTTCAAGTCCCCTATAGGAAATGTAAAAAAAACTGGTGCTTTTTTTTACTATAAACTAAAAGAAAATTGGCATTGCTAAATAACAGATTATTTATCCTGCAAATTGCGCTTTTTTTAGTTACCTCACTTTGAGAAAAAAATGTAATAAAAAGTGATCAAAAACTTGTATACAATCAAAAATAGTTCTATTAGAAACTACATGACCTCCCGTAAAAAACAAGCCTACACACAGCTATATTGATGGAAAGTAAAAAAAGTATGGCGGTCAGAAGAAGGCAGCAGAAACAGTTTTTTCAAAGATATTTTTTTTTTTAAAAGTAGCACAATAAAAACCCATATAAATTTAGTATCGTCGTGATCACACTAACCCACAGAATTATGTTATTTTTACTGCAGTGTGTGCATTATAAAAACTAGACCCCCCACCCAACTCACGGCACATCCAGACTCTTATTATGGGACGTTTGAAGGTACAAGCGGAGAGAACTACAACTCTCAGCACTTTTTAGATCTCACTAAAAAGGCCATCATCACAGGACCTCCAGTCTCCACAGTTGAGCTCCACCCCATGATGACATCATCGCAGCCCCTCAGCTCCACTGCACAGGAGTGCACCCCCCCCTCCTCCTACTGAGTTTCACTCTTTTGTGACATCATCAAAGATCCTTATTCATTTATCCTCTACACTGCAGGTCTTTTCTTCTCCTGTGTGTCCTGCCCCCCTTGCTCTGAATGCCGCCTGAGGCAAGAGACTCAACTTGCCTCTTTGATGGAATGCCGGTGGGTCAGTTGGACAGTTGATCTGTTCAATGGAGCTTCGTTTGCATAAAATAAGTGAACGAGCATTAGAGGAGGTACGGGATAGAATAATTTTATGTAATCTTCTGCATCAACAGAAGAAAATAGTTGGACTTCATAATAGGTTATGGCATATTATACAATTGTGCTGTGAATGATGTGACTGAATAATTTAGTCTAGAATGTATTTAAATTTTGCTGAAATTTCCTGTTTGAACAGTATTGATTATTTAGTCATGAAAACAGGCAGGGAGAGTTCATCTAAAACTCTTCTGGGTGTTATTGACAGCACACAAATTGTTACTATTTTTCCTATGTGAAAAATAATTAGTACTGAGCAGAGTGCATGATGCTTGTTAAAAATACTGACAATGGAATGTCTCCTGAACTAGATTGCAACCGTCTCCACCACCCAATGCTTTTTGCATCTCATTGGCATTTTAGAACATTAATTGACTCATTATTCTAATTCATATTCAGGACAGGAAGTTGATTAAGGAAGGCAGATGCAGAATCTCCAGACACATTTGTATCTGCGTTGTTTGTCCCGGCAGTTTACTCGAGTTATTAGAATACTTAGTAAGCATTACTGCAGAGAAAACAGAAAATGTGTTTCACTAAATAGTTTTCTCACAGGGTTTTTGGTTTTCTTATTTCTTTCACCATCTCATCCTGAAACTCTTCGTTACTGAATCACTTTCACCTACTTTTCATTATAGTTTATCTTACTACCTCAAAGTAATACAAAAAATTCTATATATAACAGCTATCTATGATTTTATAATGTACAGCAATGGATATTTTCATTGGAATGTTTGTAAAAATTTGCATAAATATTATTATATATGTACTGTATATCAGAAGGTAACTACTAGAGTTGAGCGAACGTACTCTGTCGAGCTTGATGCTCGTTTGAGTATTAGTGTACTCGATGGTGCTCATTACTCGAACGAGCATCAAATCGTGTTCGACCACGCTCCAGCTTTTGGCTCCTCCCCGCTGTGACGTGCCTGTTTTGGCCCCTCCCCAACGCGACGCAGTGCGGGTCATTTTGAAAATTTTTGGTCTGGCAGGAAGGAGGAGAGAGAGAGAGAGGGGGGGGGGGAGAGAGAGAGGGGAGAGAGAGAGAGAGAGAGAGGGGGGGAGAGATAGAGGGGGGGGGGGGGAAAGAGAGGGAGAGGGAGGGGGGAGAGAGGGAGACAGAGAGGGAGGGGGGAGAGAGGGAGACAGAGAGGAAAAAAAAGGCTCGGCACCTAGCGTCCCACATACAAAATGCTCAAGTCTCCCATTGTAGTCAATAGGGTTCGTTACTCGAGTAGAGCTCTCAAATTTTACGAAAAGCTCGACTCGAATAACGCGGACCCGAGCATTTGGGTGCTCGCTCATCTCTAGTAACTACACAGAGATGGATGGTGTTATATAGACACGACTTATCTCTTCAAAAGTAGTCGTTCACTTTTGTGGGAAGTTCTTTCGCCTGTGCTAAGCAATGATTAACTGATATGTAGGGCAGAACATTTCTTGGGAGAAAGAGGAGGGTGTTTCTCTTAAAGGGGTTGTCCCGCGCCGAAACGTTTTTTTTTTTTTTCAATAGGCCCCCCCGTTCGGCGCGAGACAAACCCGATGCAGGGGTTTAAAAAAAAAACCGGATAGTACTTACCCGAATCCCCGCGCTCCGGTGACTTCTTACTTACCTTGCGGAGATGGCCGCCGGGATCTTCACCCACGGTGGACCGCAGGTCTTCTCCCATGGTGCACCGTGGGCTCTGTGCGTTCCATTGCCGATTCCAGCCTCCTGATTGGCTGGAATCGGCACACGTGACGGGGCGGAGCTACGAGGAGCAGCTCTCCGGCACGAGCGGCCCCATTCAGAAGGGAGAAGACCGGACTGCGCAAGCGCGTCTAATCGGGCGATTAGTCGCTGAAATTAGACGGCTCCATGGAGACGAGGACGCTAGCAACGGAACAGGTAAGTGAATAACTTCTGTATGGCTCATAATTAATGCACGATGTACATTACAAAATGCATTAATATGGCCATACAGAAGTGTATACCCCCACTTGCTTTCGCGGGACAACCCCTTTAACTGAGTTGATAATGAAAAATAATTGTATATTGTTAATAACACAAGGTAACACTTTTTTTTTCTTGTACCCAGGAATGTAATGCTAGTTTTGTGTTGCAGAGGTCACATGTAACTAGTAATGTCCTTTTTTGAGCCATAACTTTGGTTTGTACCCACTGAGCAGATATTTTTATATACTATACAATATATCACTGCACGCATCACCCCAAATCATGGCAGATTGCAAATAAATGTGTCAAGAGTGCAGGATGTAGGCTTCTGCTTGGTTTTGCAAGTCTGGAGGTCCCTGGAAACCTTAACACATGATGATAACTTAAGGCTCATTGACATGCAACGATTGTCGCTTGAACCAATAAACGACTCAATGACTTTTTTGCTATTTAAATGTTTAGCTGTACACATAAAGATAATTGTTTAAAATCTTCGCCATTGTCCTGGTTAGCTATGTAAACACTGTATATGTTGTTTGCTCAGGTGGGTGTGTGTACATGTGAAGAATCTCTGGCTGGGAGGCTATTAATTAGTAGGAAGAAAAAGCCATTGTCTTCAGAACATAGAGTCATTTTGTTTGGGCTCAGTCAGACGAGTGGCGATCCGCGCGGAAAAACGCCCACACTGCATGGGGACGAAAATCCGCATGACCTTGTCCATTGCCAGCCATATGTTCTTTCTCTGGCAGGTGCGGATTTTCATCTCCACCTGCTGTGCAGGCGTTTTTCCGTGCGGAAATATGCATGGATTGCCGCTCGTCGGATTGAGCCCTTAGCTGGGCAAACCATCATCCCTCCCCTCAAGTGGTTTGAAGGATGGAACAAATGCAGTTTATATCAGACAGTGTTACTTTGGTTACTTGTGTCTTTCTATCTGAAACGCCTTTCATCCTTCTCCTTGGATAGTCTCAGTTTTGACCAGCACCAATATACTTGGGTTTAAGTGTTCAGTTTCTAGTCAGTTTCTTAGTCTGTGTGATGCTCTTACATGGACACTTCATAGAAACTGGTAAGAGGGGAACATAGACACTCCTTTTACAGTTACTGATGATGATCACACAGCTCCTGTCACACAGTTATAATAGAGGAGATCACAGCTCATCCTCCTGACTGTATACTTGTGGTCTGCAGCTTATTTAGAGGAACATAAAAGATAAAGATAATAAAACTACCCCCTCAGCAGGCAGAAATGGCCTAGCCTGCTGGGCTCATGCTATGTTGGTGGATCATGGGATTGATGTGAAAGTGAAAGCAGACTTCCATTTGCCACGTAAGTGGATGCATTTGTTTCCCGTTTTTAGACATATACTGTAGCCCTTCATTCGAATACAGTTTGTTTTATCCACCATAACTTATTATTTACTAGCGTACCCATCGCGCGTTGCTGCGAAGACAGACATACATACATTCGTTTTTATATATCTAGATAACAACCAATCACAGCGCAGCTTTCAAGTTACCTCAGCTTTATAATATATAACAACCAATCACAGCACAGCAGCTTTCATGTTACCTCAGCAGTATAATATATAGCAACCAATCACAGCACAGCTTTCATGTTACCTCAGCAGTATAAGAAATAGCAACCAATCACAGCACAGCTTTCATTTTACCTCAGCAGTATAAGAAATTGCAACCAATCACAGCACAGCTTTCATTTTACCTCAGCAGTATAAGAAATAGCAACCAATCACAGTACAGCTTTCATTTTACCTCAGCAGTATAAGAAATAGCAACCAATCAGAGCACAGCTTTCATTTTACCTCAGCATTCTCAATATCCAGCAATTGTCTTGCGAAACGTTCGGCGGATGCATCATTTTCTGGTTGAACACACATCCCGTTGCTCGTTATGCCTTTTGCTTTTGTGCTTGAGATGGAAATCAAACGATCTGGGGGGCATAACTGTCGACGATGCTCGCACGCACGCCATTTATCATAGGATAGTTGTACTATGCCAGTAATCTTCCCAGGAGTGTACTCAACAACTTCCCAAAGTTTATTGGTGATTAGATGAATGGCGCAGTAGCGCCAAAAGGACAGACAGACATACATACATTCTTTTTTATATATAGAGATGACATCAGGAAGTGAGAGAATTAGATTCCGTACGTAAAATTTGGATGCTAATTCTTTGGCGCTTAGAATTGAATAATCGAGTTAGAACCCATTAACTTTTCCTATTTATGACATAATCAATGCTCGTGCCAAATTTCAAGTTTCTATGACACCGGAAAGTGAGAAAATTACATTCCGCACGTAAAATTTGGACGCTAATTCTTTTGCGCCTAGAATTGAATAATCGAGTTGGGACCCATTAGCTTTTCCTATTTATGACATAATCAATGCTTGTGCCAAATTTCAAGTTTCTATGACATTGGGAGGTGAGAAAATTAGATTCCGTACATAAAATTTGGACGCTAATTCTTTGGCGCTTACAATTGAATAATCAAGTTGGGACCCATTAGCTTTTCCTATTCATGACATAATCAATGCTTGTGCCAAATTTCAAGTTTCCATGACATTGGGAAGCGAGAAAATTAGATTCCGTACGTAAAATTTGGACGCTAATTCTTTGGCGTTTTGAATTGAATAATCGAGTTGGGACCCATTAGCTTTTCCTATTTATGACATAATCAATGCTCCTGCCAAATTTCATGTTTCTACAACATCGGGAAGTGAGAGAATTAGTGGCAATGATGGAAATCGAACGATCTACGTGGGGGGGGGGTCGTAACTGTCGACGACGCACGCATGCACGCCATTTATCGTAGCATAAATGTACTATGCCAGTAATTTTCCCAGGAGTGCACTCAACAACTTCCCAAAGTTTCATGGCGATCGGATGAATGGTGTAGTAGCGCATAAAGGACAAACAGACAGATAGACAGACAGACACACACACACACACAGACATACATTCAATTTTATATATATAGATCAGGCTAGGACACTGGTCCCAATGGCATCAGAATGACACAAATGCGGGACATCTGCTTACTTCGTAAGACCTAGTCATATGTGCAGGCAAGTGCACTTTTAGGGACATCGTACAGCATACACCTTCACTTCTGATGGTCTTGTTTCAAAATGGGTCAATTTATATAATTTACATCATTTTGGCAGCTCACTGCCTCTACAAGTGTGCGATAGGCCTGGAATGTATTCAGTTCTGCTCTAGACGACAGTGGTGCTCCCTCCATTCTAGTTCTATGTGTTTGTACAATAAGCAAGTTGGTGCCTTAGTGGGGGAATTGCTGAACACAGAAAAAACACTGCAATAAAATTGGGGCTCCATCCCCCCTTTTTCTTGCTTTATCGAAAGAACTGCTAATGTGCAACCGAAATGTGCGCGCAAAATACGGAAATGTGAATCAAATCAATTGGTTCTATTCACTGAGCATAGTGTGCAAATATGCCAAAGTGAGGCAGACTTAGTGACCGCTGTCAATATGCTGATTCGCGGGGTTCACTATAGGTGGCTTCAGATGATCGTAAGTGCAAAAACGCTTGCGATATCTGCAACTTTTCGCGCATTTTAGTGCATTTTCTGTGCTGCTAGGGATCGTTCCCATTGGTGATTGAAAAGGCAATGCAGCCTGATTCATCCGCGGTGTTATCGATTTCCCTGCAAAATTGTGCAGTTAAATGCGCAATTTTGCGTGGATTGGTTGTGCATTAGACTTCTATGATGCTTTGCCCGCATAGAGCATGATGCGTTGTTTTTTTTCCGTTTGCATGCACATAATGCGCTTGCCTGAAACCGCCCTAAGTGATTCCACAATAAGGGCAGACTCACACAGACATATCTGCGCGCAAAAAATTATGTGTGCAATACACAAAGAATAGAACTCACGCTATGCGATTTTGCGCCCAAATTTCATGAAAAAAACCCGCAACGTGCTTTATCTTTGTGTGCGATTGCACACCAAAGGCCCTATAGGAACCTATAGGTGGGGGTGCAAATGCTCTAACTATATCCGCGTAGATGCGCTTTACACTGCGCAATTTCATGGGAAATCGATCACATCTGGTGCTATTTAGACTGCATAGCCTTTTAAATCATGGACGGATGAGTCCCGCGCTGATGTGAACAGTCCCCAGCAGCGCAAAAAGTACAGAAAAATGCGCTGAAACACACAAAAAAAACTAGTGTTTTTACGCATACGCCTGTTCGAGTCGGCCCTGGCAATGGATTACAAAAATGTCTAAAAGAAACAAGCACACGTTGCCCTGTGGTCGCAGGATTGTGTTCGGCACGGTGTGATTAGTCCTTATAGCGGACTACAGGAATAATTGTAACAAACAGAAATAAAAACAGTTTATAGATTAGATACATAAAAAGTTTTTTCCTACTAATTACCATATTCATCTCTTGAGCGCCCCTCCATGGCCGTCGTCGTTAGAACATAGATGACGTTTGAAGTGTTCCTTTCCATTGCGTCTCCGATGTGCCTTTGTCAGTTCCTGCCCTACTCTACTGTTCTACTGCAGCCTTTCTTCTTATCTCCTTTTGATACATTTCGCTACAATTTCAGGAGTCACTATTAGTTTAATCCAATATAAAATATCATTTTAATTCATAGATGCTAATAACCTCCTCTAATAAATATAGACATACTAGTATTTGTAAAATGTGATGCTATATAAACCCTGGACTCTAACACCGCCAGCGAAACTGCCCTTTATTGGATCTGGCATGATCAAGGTTTCTTAGTGCCAGAATAGAAGACTTTCTAATGCAGCTGACAGAGAGCCACATTTAGACCTTTTCAAATCATTTTTATGACTTTATGGTACAATTAACAATGGCATGAGCAAAAAGGTTCCAAGCCTTCCTTATACATAGCCTATGGCTGTAAATTAACAGCATTCTCTTAAATGATCAGCAATTGAGTCATAGGTGCTAATGAGTGGAGGCTAGCCAGCAGCTATCCAAGGGACTGCAAACATACAAGTTGAGACTCCGAAAATGGCACTCTGAAAAATTCTCTACAATTCCTGAAGTCAACATGGATCTTAATCATTGCTTTATGAAACTGCTGGAGAAGTCGCACTGTGACTTCCCTAGCTGTAAAAGTGAAAGTCTGCTTACACATTTGCATGCTTCTGAAGGTCAAATGTCTCCTTTTCTATGTCTTCTTGATCCATATGGGCAAGAAATGCCACAATATGCAATCATCACAAAGGCAGATTGTATATCGCAAATCTGTCCTTTTTTTTTATTTTAACACATGCAAAGTATACCGTATTCCATCTAGTAGACGTCCCCAGCCGAAACATTTGGATCTGTTACCTTTGTACATAGTCAGAGCTGATTTTAGAAATGTAATACTTGCAGAATCACTAAAGTGTCACCCTAATGATATGCAAATAGAGTGCTATAACTCTTATGGAGAATGTAAAGTGTGATTTAAGGCCCATTTAGACACAACGATTATCACTCAAAATTCGCTCAAAAGCCGTCTTTTGAGTGATAATCATTGTGTGTAACTGCACGGACATCGCGCAGTTTTCGTTAAGCCGTCACTCATCATTCTCTTTTAGCATGCTGATGATGAGTCTTATTAGGGATTCACAGCTGGATACAGCTGATACTATTGTTTCAGCTGTATCCAGCTCCCTGATGATAGGCTGGGTATGAAGAACAGAGCAGTCCAGCTGCGTTCTCCATACCCGGCATGGAGCGCTCAGCTGTATAACAGCCAGGCGCTCGGAGTGGGGGAACAGCTGGATGGAGAAGGCAAGCAGGGACACCCTGCTTGTCTTCTGCATCCTCCACTCCGAGCGCTTAGCTGTATAACAGCCAGGCGCTCGGAGTGGGGGAACAGCTGGATGGAGAAGGCAAGCGAGGACACCCTGCTTGTCTTCTGCATCCTCCGCTCCGAGCGCTCAGCTGTATAACAACTGGGCACATGGAGCGGGGGAACAGCTGTATGCAGAAGACAAGCGGGCACACCCCGTTTGTCTTCTGCATCCTCCGCTGGCAGTGCAAGGTGATCGCTCATCTTGAGCCATCATCTTGCTCTGTAAATGACACAATGATGATCGCTCAAAAGTCGCTTGAGCGACATCTTTTGATCTATTATCGTTGTGTCTAAATGGGCCTTTAAGGGGGCCTGTTTTGTTTTAGTCATTAGAAACCTGAAAGGTATTCTTGCATCTCCCGAGGGCGCATTTGCTAGAACGATATTCCCAGGCAAGTTTTGGTTGATGCAATGCGCACAACACTCGCATGTATCCATTCTTATGAAAAAAAACCACTTGCAGCAAGTTCTGTCTTTGGGTGTTCAATGGGATCTTAAAAGACATCGCATGGCACTTGCATGCCATGCGACTGCCATGAGATGTTTTCCATTGAAGTCAAATGGAAACGCTTGCAATCCTATCAAACGTGTAAAACACACCCGTGCAGATTTCAATTGCACTGAAGCAACGCAATTTTTCATCAAAAGCGCTTCTCTACACTGTGAAAATCGTACATTGGCAAGCGTCATACCGGCCCACGTTTCTCAGCCCAATATCGAGCTCAGTCGTATGAATGTAGTCTATGGGTTATTAGTAGAGCTGAGCGAGTATACTCGCTAAAGGCAATTGCTCGAGCGAGCATTGCCTTTAGCGAGTACCTGCCAGCTCGAGACAGAAGGTTCGGGTGCCGGTGCGGGGGAGGGGTGAGAAGCGGCAGTCAGCAGGAGGTAGCGGGGGGGGGGGGGGGGGGAGAGAGAGATCTCCCCTCCGTTCCTCCCCGCTCTCCCCCGGAGCTCCCTGCCCGCCGCCGGCACCCGAACCTTCAGTCTCGAGCGGGCAGGTACTCGCTAAAGGCAATGCTCGAGCAATTGACTTTAGCGAGTATACTCGCTCATCTCTAGTTATTAGATATGCTACTGCGGTTTGTGATGCAGTTTTTTGAGCCAAAGCCAGAAATGGATCTGGCAGGCAGGAGAAATAGAAGTCTTTCCTTTACATTTCGGATTCCAATTGAATCAGTCTCTGGCTGGGACTCCAAATATTGCAGGATGAAAAATTGCCAAAAAAGCTGCAGCCTTTTCCCAAAAACACTGTGTTTTAGCTCCGTATTTGATCCTTGTTTTGTGCTCATGTAAATCCACGTATTTATTCACATGTATGCATTTTTTGTACAGCACAGTATGACCTTTTTTTTCTTTCTCCATATTGGTATTTTCTAGTATTTTTAGTATTTGTGCAGTGGAAAATAAAACCAATGGCAGTAAATACAGAGGCAAATACTGAAGAAATACTGATGGCATCCGGTTGTAATATGATCTGTAGCAAATCCGTAATTTGGATCTGTAATGTGGATGTGTTACAATTAGAGATGAGCGAACACGTTCGGCTCCGCCCCTTTTTCGCCCGAACACCGAACTTTGCGAACACTTCAGTGTTCGGGCGAAAAAGTTCGGGGGCCGCCGTGGCAGCGCGGGGGGGTGCGGCGGGGAGTGGGGGGGAGAGGGAGAGAGAGAGGGCTCCCCCCTGTTCCCCGCTACTGCCGCCCGCGCCGCAGCGCATCTCCCCGCCCCCCGGCGGCACCCGGACACTTACGCGCGAACACTGCAGTGTTCGGCAAAGCCGGTGTCCGGGTGCGGATGTGTCCGTAACGGACACGTTCGCTCATCCCTAGTTACAATACACTTGTGTGAAACCAACCTCGGGCTGCTCTTAGGGCTTAAACAGACAAACGTATTTGTGAACATTTTTGCGCAAATCATGTCCGAAAATATGATGAATAGAACCCATTAAATTTATTGCCCTTCACAGAATAGATGGTTAAAACCAAAGCGCAAGCCTTTAATAATTGTTATCGAAACCAGGGCAAAAGGACGCACCTAAATCCCACATCAGTCCACCTAACAATATATGGACCCGTGAGTAATTAGACACACATATAGAGCGTCAAACACAAAAATCTGGGGAGCCCCAATCGTGGGTACCCCAGAGGTAGATCAAGTCAGATACCTCTAGACCTTAATTGATATTTAAAAGACACAGAGGTATTGCTTGAAAAGAGTATTAGCTGGGTCTTATTGGAGTAGTCGGGTTCAGTTCAGTGAGCACACATAGGTAGCTCACTACAGCACAGGTAAGTCTGTCCACCTATGTATAGATTATTAACCAAGGGAGCTTACTAGTTCATGACACTGATCTGAATAACCCCACTGCAAATAATGATCTAAGACTTAATGCAACTTCAGTTTATGATTTAGTTCAATTCATGAATGGGTGAGTGCTGCCTCTGAGTGGCTGAGCGCAGGAACAAATCAGAGGCAGCTCTCAGCTGTCATTCAATAGCTGAGAACTGCCTCTGATTGGTTACTGTGCTCAGCCAATCAGAGGCAGCCCATTCAGCAGATGGGGATTTTAAATCCCGCCTGCTGAATACAACTGAGAGCAGTTCAGGAGAAGAGCCGGCTGGACGCAGCTGCAGAGAGGTGAGTATAGATTTTTGTTTATTTTTTACACTTTTTTAGGATGGTTTTCAGGGAAGAGCTTATATTTTAAGCCCTTACCTGAAAATTACTACAGTGCTTGCCGACAGCCCATCGCTTTCAATGGAGCTGGCTGTATTGCTGGCTCCATTGAATTCAATGGGAGAATATCGTGCTCTTCTGTCACAGCTGTGGCAGAGGATCACAATCTTCAGTATATGTTCTCTTTGGTTTGGCACTGCTGCCGCCGGCCCCATTGAGCGCACATATACAGAACACCGATTTGCCGCAGAACGCAGTTACATGCGCCGCATGCGTTTGTACGCATGTAAAATTTGCACATGTGACCGCTCCCATTGAAAAGCATTGGGTCTATATAGATGCAGATCGCAAATGCAACTGTAAGACATGCATACAAACGCCCGTGTGACTGAGCCATAAATCAGAAACTAGGGGGGCTTTCAATTTGATTCATAGACTGTTCTGCCTCCGTGAGTAGTTCCATTAATTTTAACAAGTTCGTTCCCATGAGTGTGTTTTTCGCCTGCAATTCCTACATGCGAGAAAAGATACGTCCTGCCCTATTTTTCTGCAAGCTGCCATACAATTCTATGGCAAGTTCAAAAAAATCAAGGGAAAGGTGTGACACGGCGGGCAACACAGGGAGAAGAAGACAACTGCCCTTATTAGGCTTTAAATAGACATTCAATTTCATGGAAAGGGAGTAACGCATGAGTGTGAACTGGCCTTGCAAGTGCAAAAATTACAGCATGTGCAGCCTGATTACTACCCTCTTCTAGCCTTGTTCATGTGCATACACG
This sequence comes from Eleutherodactylus coqui, assembly GCF_035609145.1. NCBI lineage: Eukaryota > Metazoa > Chordata > Amphibia > Anura > Eleutherodactylidae > Eleutherodactylus > Eleutherodactylus coqui. The sequence continues at coordinate 204,706,043 of NC_089843.1, read as the reverse complement.
CTGTGTTGCGGCAAGCGTATTTGCACATACGTTCGTCTGTGGAAGCCCTTAGATAAGTGTACTTTTATTCCATATTTGATCCGTGTTTATCATATCTCCATACACATGGCCATATTTTTCACAGTCATGTCTTTAACACAGCATGGGCTACTGCATTTCCCCATCAGGCAAATACTGATGACAGAGTTGTAATATCATCTGTAACACATCTGTATTATGGATCCATATAACGGGCAATACACTTGTCTAAAACTCGCCTTAGGCCTTAGTCAGACGGGCGTATTTTCACGCGATTTGCGAATCGCATGACTGATGCGCATCCGCAAATCGCGTGACCGGTGCCCGAAAATCTGCTCCTAGTCGCGTTTCATTAGAAACGGGCCGGAGCTGTCCAGCGCATTGCCTTCAATGGAGTCGGCAATACAGCCGCTCCATTGAAAGCAATGCGCTGCGGGCGAGTGTGGGATGAATTGTTGGGAAGGGCTTAAATATATAAGCCCTTCCCTGCAATTCATCCAGAAATGTGTTAAAATAAAAAAAATATATATACTCACCTTGTCCCGGCAGCCGGAGTTCAGCGTGGCCGGCCTGCAGTGGGAGTGAAGGGGGTGTGAGTCAGACCTGCCCCCTGATTGGCTCAGCCTGAGCCAATCAGAGGCAGGACTCACTCACACCCATTCATGAATTCATGAATGGGTGTGAGTGAGACCTGCCTCTGAGTGGCTCAGCGCTGAGCCAATCAGGGGTCAGGTCTGACTCACACCCACTGCAGACCGGCCGCGCTGAACTCCGGCTGCCGGGACAAGGTAAGTATATATATATTTTTTTATTTTAACAGTTTTCTGGATGAATTGCAGAGAAGGGCTTATATATTTAAGCTCTTCCCGAAAATTCATCCAGCGCTTTCCGGCAGCCCATTGCTTTCAATGGAGACGGCTGTATTGCCGGCTCCATTGAATTCAATGGGCAAACATCGTTCTTCTCTGTCACAGCTGTTACAGCTGCGGCAGAGAAGAATGATTTGTCTTCTATATGTTCTCAATGGGGTCGGTGCTGCTGCCGCTGGCCCCATTGAGCGCATATAGAGAAGAGAACAGGAATCGCAGATCGCAGATAGGTGCGATCTGCGATTTCTGTTCTATAATGTATCGGACGAGCGCATAAAAAGAGTTCATGTGTCCGATACCATTGCAAAGCAATCGTTTTAAAAAATGCCGGACGCATGCGCAAATCGCGCAAAAAAACGCCCGTCTGACTAAGGCCTCAGGCTGAAAATATATTTTTTTATACATTTTTTTAGTTAAATCAAGAAGTGGAACCAACAAAAAAGAAGTATAAATCCTAAGAAAAATCCTAATCCTAAGAAAAACAAATGAACAAGCAAAGAGCCAAAATTCAGCTGGTTTTACATCTGCGTCGGAACCTTCGGCCGGAGGTTCCATCACTGATCCAGCCGGGCAGCTGAGTGCAAAGTGGAAAGATCCCATTATAGTCAATAGGGTCCTTCCAGCACTGTCTGGTTCTGTCCAGAGACAGGAACGTTCGACCTCAGGGATTCCCCTGTCCTGCTCCGTGAAAGGAACCCCAAGGTCAGATGTGAAACCACGCTTATAGAGTTCCCTGCCATAATGGCAGACAATTCAAAAGGCAATGTACTACGTCTGCAACAATGTTTCAATATACTTCGTATGCACATATGTTGATCCTGAAGGCGCTGCTGGCCAGTTTATATTGTAAATTGGTCAAATGATCATTATTTTTAGTTTCCGTTTATGAAGGAAAATACAGACATGCATCTCTATAGATTCAGGGCTTAAAAAATATTCCATAATTAACAAATTGAAGCATAATGTTTAATTAAAGGGAATATAGGATTTCTTTAGAGTCTCAGATACTGGCTCAGTAACAGGGTGACCAACCTCCTCTTCATTTTTTTTCTGGACAACTGAGCCAAGAATCACAGACAGCTCAAACTTTTTATGAACACAGAGCCCTACCACTTTTTTTACAAAAAGACCACCTCTTATTTCCCACTCTTGCCCTTGAATTCACAAGACTCTCAAAATTAAAAGCATTGTCCAGTAGTTGAAAAACAAATCTGGCAGCAGCAGTATGTGCAAAACAACACAATTCTCACCTCTTGCATCCCCTGCTGTTCCAGCAACAATGCTTTGTTACTAGAGATGAGCGAGCACCAAAATGCTCGGGTGCTCGTTACTCAAGCTGAGCTTTTCGCGATACTCGAGAGCTCGGTTCGAGTAACGAACCCCATTGAAGCCAATGGGAGACTCGAGCATTTTTCAAGGTGCCCGATGCTCGGCGTAGGGCATGGTTCTCTCTCTCCCCCTGAGCACCTTGTGGTGCTCGCTCGAGTGACGAGTACTTTCGAGCATACTAATGCTCGATTGAGCATCAAGCTCAGACGAGCATGCTCGCTCATCTCTATTTGTTACTTATCAGCAATGCATGACATGCTGTACTTATTGGCATCATTACTGCTGCCATGTAGACAAAGATTGATTGGCAGAACAGACAGCAGTCAGACAGGTTTGGAGCAACTCAATAAGATGCTGGTAAGTTATAATAATGTGACTTTCTATGCCAGGCAAAACAGCACAGCAGGCTCCACTATTTTGATTGGGAAAATGCTGGAAGGGATTAGGAAGGTGAAGGGACATTATTGTAGGGTCCCTGTTCAATTCCATCACCGGACAAATCCATTTGGGTAGGAATTCCATTTCCCTGCTTCCATAATGGATACAGAAACCCTTAACCCCTTGAGTGGCATAGCAACATAGCCCGGAAGATTTCCTATGTATCACCATGGGAGCTGCAGAGCACAATGCCACAAGCTGTGACAGTGTGCTCTGCCTGCACAGTCCCACAGAGAACAAAGCAAGGGCTTTGAAAAACCAGCAGGAGATATTGCAGATATGTCCTCAACCTCCTGCTTTGTTTACAAGTTGCCATAGAGACCATGGGCTTGTCAGAAGCAAGCCCATGGTCTCTGTGGCAGGGAGAGCTGGTGCTTGGCTGTCAGAGTACAGATAGGTACCAGCTCTTACAGCAGAGATCAGAGAAAACCTCCGATCTCTGCTGTGTTAACCCTTTACATGCTGCAGTCTATGTGACTGCAGCATGTAAAGGGTTGTCACTGCAGCATGTAAAGGACTGTCACCATCGGACCCCCGGAATGTGATCAGGGGTCCTGATGGGTCCCTGTGGAAGTCCCCTAAAGGGACAAAAAAAAAAAAACTTAAAAGAAAAAATAAAAATAAAAAAATAAAAAAATTATTAAAAAAAAACAAAAAAACACTTGTCTCCCTTTACTTTGTAAAAAATCAAAAATAAAATCACACATGTGGTATCCATGCGTCGTAATGACTCAGAGAAGGAAGAAAATACATTATTTAACCCCCTAATGACATGGCCCCTTTTTTTCTTTTTTCCCCATTTCTTTTTTTCCTCCCCCCTGTTTAAAAAATCACAACTTGTCCCGCAAAAAACAAGCCCTCATATGGCCATGTCAATGGAAAAATGAAAAAGTTATGGCTCTTGAGACACAACTGCAAAATTAGTTGAAATTCAATGATTAGACCATTTTAAAAAACCTGCCCTGGTGGGCACGACAGGGTGGTAGGAAACCTGACACTCAAGGGGTTAAAGGAATCCTAGTGCTAGTGTAAAGCCAGCTATATGAGGAGTTTTGGTTGCATGGCCAAAAGATGACTTCTAGTCCTAGCCATTCCCATGGGCATATTTCCCATTTCCTCATTTTGGCAGAAAGAGTTATTTATTTGTTTCCTTTGTATATACATTAATGACTACTTTTCTCTTTAGCATTTTCCTGTAAGGGATTTTTATAACTTTTGCGAAGGGAGATAAGGTTTGGTATTATGGATTGCATTCTGCAGTTTTACTAAAGTTGAATTTGATGTATTCTAAAACATTTCGATGGCGCTCTAGCAGCAATGTCCATAAAAAGGTGAGAATTGTATATTTTTCTGAACCAGGGGACCATCTCTATTACAGTGATAAGTGTATGCTAATTTTACCATTTATTAACAAACTCTTTTTGTGCTTCTGAAACATGAACCCTTGTGGTACTGAGGCTTTAGGAAAGGACTGATATGATGGGGTAGAAAACATGTTATTGAAAAGAGACATATGGAGAGCAGCACAAAGTCCACGGAGCATGTGATCATTGTCTCAATAACTATGTTTATGCATTTCCAAACTTATTGTTTTCTAGCTAGATTATTTACTCAACATATTGTGAAAGGACAAAGCAGTTGGTGTGAGAAAGACGGAAAACAGCCACAAGATGAGGTGCTATTGTGAACATTCTCAAAGCTGACAATGCTATGTTGTCTCGGTGGAAATTTATAATCAGATTTTCTTTGGGCCCAAAAAGGTAATAAATGTATATAAAAAAAAAATAACATAACTAAACATATAGAATTATTAGCATTTTGTTTAGAGAAAATAAAGGAGGTGTTAGAGTAAAGAATGGGCGCTGCATTAGGTGTATTTGTAAGTGTCTATGCAAATGTACTATATATTTCTGCATCGGTTATTTATAAAGTGTGGTCCACAATGTTCCACTCATGTATTTTACTGAGCACATTGAGTAAGCATCCACCATGCAGGGAGAAAAGGTAAGTGAACCCCTGTGTTCATTAATTAATACTCCATGAGCTAATGAGCAAAAATGTGTCTCAGTTAAGGAGATGAGAGTTGAAGTATGGGCTTCATATGTGCTTTGATCATTAAATGAAGACACACAGAGCCTGGTTAATGACAAACCTGTTCTTATCTATGCACACACAGAGCAGGGGCACCTATTCCACAGCCAAGAAAAACTTTCCAGCACCAGATAGAAATTATGCATTTTGGTGTGTAGTCACCACTCTGTACAAGCAGATATACACAACCAATGTAACACACTCCTGGATCCCATGTCAGGGGTCAAACAACATTAACATATTTTGTATTTATACAATCAGTACAAACAAAACAAAGTTTGGAAATAACATCTAAGTAATAATAAATAAGATCCTTGCGCCAATTTTATTTTTTTTAGTAAAAATGCACAATATTATGTTTCCATTTATTGCATTGAGAACTCAATGTTTGCCTCCCCCGTGTAACTGTCAACTAACAGAAATACTCTCTAGAAATATGGATCAGTAGATATGAAGGGAGCCCAATCACACATTTTCTTTAGCAGGAAATGATACCTCAACATGAAGCAGGTGTGAAGTACAAATGTACATTAACCCCTTCCCGCTCCAGGGCGTAAACTTACGTCCTGGAGATAGCGCGAGATCACATATGATCCCGCGCTATCCCGCAGCAGGAGCTGGCTGTCAGTCACAGCCGGCCTCCTGCTGCAACAGCAGGAGGTGCATCAGAGATGCACCCCCCACTGTTAACCCCTTCCCTGCCGCGATCTAAGTAGATCGCGGCAGGGAAAGAGTTCACAGAGGGAGCGCTCCCTCTGTGTCTTTGTCCGGCTCTCGCGATGTTATCGCGAGAGCATGGCCTGTCGCCATGGCAACAGGACGCCAGACACTGGCGTCCTGTGTTGCCAGTGCCTGAGATCGCTGTATAAGCGATAAGGCATGGCAGGGAAGTAGCCCTGCCATGCCTTATCACAGCGATAATCAGGGCTGTGGTGAAAATCCCCCAGAGGGACACAAATGTTTTAAAAAATGAGTGAAAAAAATGTAAAAAAAGTTAAAAAAAAACCTTTTTTTTGCTTTTTCTCAGATTAGCATAAAAAAAGGTTAAAAAATATTAAAACCCCACATATTTGGTATTGTCGCGTCCGTAATCACACGTACAATAAGTTTCACATGCCTTTGACTGTGCATGGAAAAAAGTGTTAAAAAAATGCTAAAAAACTGAGGCAAAATGCTAATTTTTAGCATTTTGCCTCACTAAAAACACAATAAAAGTGTTCAAAGAAGCCATATGTACCCCAAAATGGTACCAATAAAAACTAGAGCTCGTCTCGCAAAAAATAAGCCCTCATAGAGCTCCATACATAAAAAAATAAAAATGTTACAGGACTTTGAATGCAGCGATTTAGAAAAAAAAGATCTCCAAAAAAAGGGGTTTTATTGCAGAAACGTGGAAAAACCTAAAAAAAATGCTTGAATTTTGGTATCGTTGTAACCGTACCGACCTGCAGAAAAAATGGATTGTCTCATTTATGCTGCATGATTAATGCTGTAAAAAAAAATCTATGGCAGAATTGATGCGATTTCTCTCCCTGTTATCATAAAAAAAATAATAAAAGTTTTACAATATAGTCTATGTACCCAAAAATGACGCCGATAAAAACTACAGTTTGCCACGCAAAAACAAGCCCTTACACGGCCGCGTCGACGGAAAAATAAAAAAGTTATGGCTTTTGATAAATGGAGAAGAAAATCCGCCAAAAATCGTTGCGTCCTTAAGCCCAAAACAGGCCATGTCATTAAGGGGTTAAAGCATTAAACACTGACTACAGAAAATGTTGTATCATTGGAGGAGGATGGAGAAAATCTAGATTCTAAAAAGTAGATTGAGAATTATAAGGCACTTGTCAACAGAGACAGAAAAATAGACATGAAAGTCCAGGCTATGATTTTTCTAGGGGTCTTTGTGTTTGGGGTAAAAGTGGAATAAATGCTCGCACATAGTCCCCTGGGCAGCCCAACAGGATATCCTGACAACATGACGTGCTGGGGTCCCTGAGGACTGGAGTTGTGCACCCCTGTGCTATCACATTGCATCACTGAGATGTGAACCCTATCCGAAGCGTCACCAGGGCGTGAATGCTATATCCACAAGGTCCACTAGGTTTGCCTACTGTCCACTAAGAATGGAATGTCGCTGGGCTGACCTGTATTACATGTTTGTACAGTTGGTTAGTGTAGAAGCTCAAGTCCTAATTAAATTGTAAGACTTGCATGTTGGAGTCGTTAATGCATGTTCTGGAAAGCATTTTATCGTTTGCTGTAAGTTACCCACTTGCAAACGAAATATATTAACAATACTGGCAGAGGAAATCTAAAAGATGTGTTCTCTCACCGTAGGGATAAAAAAGCTGCTAAGCATAGGCTTTATGGGTGTCTCGCCAAACACAAACCTACAGTTTGTCTGTTCTAATTAGATTAATTGTTTCAATTATTCTTCATTTCTAAAAGAGTTGTAGGAGGTTGTGCGGCGCATAAGTACAATACTTACAGATTTAAGTACACATTAGTATTTATTTCTCATATCTTGCCAAAACTAAATGTTGGCATCCTAAAAGCTTCATTTTTACCCTGTTGGTTAAAAAGAAAATTATATTACTTATTAGATCTTGAATGTGGGAAAAGTATGTTGTATGCTTTATATGCATAATGGATGGTTCAACCCATTAACTTCCTGCTCTGTAATAGTACATCTCAGGATGTATGTAGTCAACACAAGCCACTGTATATATGGAGCAGTGAAGTGATGGTCTTGGGAGCTCCAGTCCTGGCAGTTTAATCCCTTAGATGCCATGGTCAACATTGCCTGCGTCATCTAAGTGCCTAAACAGACAGAGGCACCTCCTTCTGTCTGTAGTGCAATGAATGGGGACTTGCCTGCAATACCAAGCTGGGTGATTGCAGTGGGAATGGAGCTGTCTGCTTCTTGCACAAATCAATCCAGTGTATGAGTGTACCGTTCAGCGAACAGCTGATTGGCCTCCCCCAATCTACTTTTGATGACCAGTGCTGAAGACAGTATTAACGCAGGAATTTGACAATACCCTAAGGGCTCATGTCCACGGGCAAAAGAAGAATTAAAATCCGCAGCAGATTTTAACTCTTGTCCTGCACGCGGATCCGCACCCCATAGGGATGCATTGACCACCCGCGGGGTAGATAAATACCCGCGGATGGTCAATAAAAGTGATTTTAAAAAAAATGGAGCATGAAAAAATCTGGACCATGCTCCATTTTCATGCGGGTCTCCCACGGGGACGGCTCCCGCGGGCTTCTATTGAAGCCTATGGAAGCCGTCCGGATCCGCGGGAGACAAAAATCAGATTTTACTCACCCGCTCCGTTTCTTCTCTTCGCCGCTGCGTCATCTTCTCTCAGTCGCGGCCGGATCATTTTGCTTCGGGATGGCGCATGCGCGGGGCACATCACCGACGTCATCCTGCGCATCCGCCGGGCCGAAGAAAGAAGATCCGGCCGCGACGCAGAGAAGATGACACCGCATCAAAGGAAGTATCCGGAGCGTGCGAGAGGTAAGTTTATTCTGATTTATTCTTATTTTCAGCCCTCATGTCCGCGGGGCAGGAGGGACCCGCTGCAGATTCTCCCTGGAGAATCCGTAGCGGGCCTGATTTTCCCCGTGGACATGAGGCCTAAAGGGGCATCTCATGTGGGTTGCTAATTAGTGAGTCCCCCTGGGCACAGAGACTATAGGCCAACCGGTAAGAGAGATAAAAAGCACAATAGAGACACAGGTGTATTCCACTATGTGATTGAGGAGCTCTTTATTTATAGCGTTAAGCCTCATTCACACGTTCATTTTCGCGCTGGCCAAAATTCACGTTTTTTCACTCATTCACACAGGTGGCTGTGACGTATTAGCAAAAAAATACGCCGCAGCCCGGAAATTCCTCCGTCGGCATAAATCCTCTGTATGGCTTCCATTAGTTAAATGAAGCCAGGTGTCATGTTTTTGCAGCAAAACTTCCACCCCCTCCCTTTTTCGACAGTTCACATAGAAGCCTATGGGCGCTGCCAGTGTATATCGGCCGAAAAATAGGGCAAGACCTATCTTTTCCGGCTGCGTATAAAATCGGCCGCTGTATTCGGTTACCAATGTTCTACCTTGTCCGCTGAGACATCTCTATGCAGCTAAAAATCGGTCATCTGAATGAATCCATTGGAATCCAATGCTTTAGATGGTCATGATTTTTTATCATGGCTAAATTACCCTGAGGTCAGCCCTAACGTCTTATATTTGTATATAGCCCATCAATTTGACCTCATTTGTGCCTACTTGAAAAAGGACAAGAAAACAGTAGATAGTGACAAAGTGACAACTTAAAAAGACATATATAAGCCACACTGTACAGAAGCCTATGGAGTTTCCCATTAGTTTTTGTCTTTGTGCTCTCTGGTTTATAGTCACAAGTCATCTCTTGCATTACTAGCAGTTTAATTTCCCTAATTCCCGTTGCTATCATATGCTTTATGCCCCGTGTTAGTGAGCCAGTTCCTTATTTTAATTCATGTTCAGAGACCTAGAATAAGCCTAAATTAACCTTGATCAATTGATTATCCGATTTGAGTATTAAAGGTCAACTAGCAGCAAAACCAATATGTGTGTGTGCAATTACAACACGAACACACTTGTTTCATAAAAGGACATCAATTGTTAACAACTGGGCAAACACTTCACTTCTAGATATGCTATTGTTTGAACATCAACTTCCATATAATAAAAATATGCCTGAAATCAATATATCAAGATTAGAGATGAGCGAGCACCCAAATGCTCGGGTCTGCGTTATTTGAGTCGAGCTTTTCGTAAAATTCGAGAGCTCTACTCGAGTAACGAACCCCATTGACTACAATGGGAGACTCGAGCATTTTTGTATGTGGGATGCCGGGTGCCGAGCTTTTTTTTCCCCTAGGTCTCCCCCTCTCTCTCTCTCACTGCGACATGACAGGGAGGGGCCAAAACAGGCACATCACAGCAGGGAGGAGCCAAAAACTGGGGCGGTGTCGAACACGGCTTGATGCTCGTTCGAGTAACAAGCACCATCAAGTACGCTAATACTCGAACGAGCATCAAGGTCGGTAGAGTATGTTTGCTCAACTCTAATCAAGATACATTATACCGGTCCGGGGTCTTGAGATAAAAATGATTATTCTTTTCCCTACTTATCTTAGTATATAGTAAAAAAAAAAGCATAACAATTTAGCTAAAAAATATATGTCAAAATATATATAAGTACATAGCAGAGCCATGAGTGGCAGCTCTAGCAGCTTCATCTACCCTTGGAGAATTGCATCCAGTGAGTAATGACTGTTTTTCATGTATTAAATCGAAGACTTCATTCATCTTTACAGCAGCAATACAACTGTATGTGTAGTGTCCCAGCGGGCACTGCAAAACACACCCAGCCCATTATGCTGTCTTACCCATCTGTATGCCATCCTTGGATACAGAAGGTGCCGCCTGTGGGAGAGACCTTGTGTCTCCCCCTTCTGCTCTAAGCAATGAGCTCGTTCCTGATGTCAGCTGGCTTATCATTGGCTGACAGTCAGGTTTATCTTACTGGTGCAGAGCCCAAGGGCGAGGAAGCAGCTCTATTAGTCCCTATGTAGGAGGGGGAGTTTAGAAAGTGCGGAAAGGAAAGAAAGAGGTGATAAATAGAAGAAGGGAGAGTAGTTAGGAAGTTGTCAGAGTCAGGAAGGAGGAGCACGTCAGACAGTGAGAGTGAGGAGATCAGCAGGTTTTGACCAAAGGTCGAACCCGGTTAACACCCGTTCCCTTGGCATCCCACAGCAGAGGAGGAGAAGCATCTCTCCAAGATCCCCTTCTACAAAAATAGTGAGTCATAACTTTCCGGTGAAGTCAAACCGTGATCAGTCTTCTAGCCACTTATCCTTCTGCTTCAGTTATTCTTCAGTTGATCTAAACCAATTCTTTAGTCAACTCTATAAGTGGGGAAATCTTCCAGTCATCTATCTACAGTAAATATTATAGAGAGCGTTGAAGTTGAAGTGTCATCATTACAACTGTATCTTCACCAAGTTCTGTAATCCACCGTGTTCATTGCAAATTACTCCAGTTAGTAAATCTGCTCACTCTCAGATTACTAATTTACTGGACTCGTCTCCGTTATTTCTGCGGCATATCATTCAGAGAATCCAATTAGAGTGTGGCGTCAGCGTGACAAGGACTAGGCCTCTGGCCATACACACAGTAAGTGTACTGGGGTATTACATATGCATGATGCCTAAGAGCAACTGCACATGGCAGAGATGAATTCCGCATGCGGAGTACCACAGCAGTACCTGGGTCTGTCAGCAGCGGCGTCCGTACTTACCTGCTTAGTTTCATTTTCATCTGTTCTGCCAATTGTCCGCATGGCGAGCTGTCGGGCCTGTGCAGTACAGATGTTTTTTTAACTCCTACTTTTCCTGCGTCATTGCTTAGCACAAACGTGGAATCCTCGACCTTTCCACATTTTGATTGCGGAAGAGCCACGGATCGGACACCTTCTATTGACTTCAATGGAAGCTGTCCGTGCGGAATCTGTGAAAAAAATTGAACATGGTGCGACTTTTCCTCCAGTTGCGGAAACCGCAATTAGTTTCCGCAAGTGTGCTGGAAGAATTAATTTCCTATAGCATATATATGAAGTGGCGGAGATGTGGGGGGCATTGTAAGCAATGGGATAGCATCGCGAACTATGCCACAGCTGTACTCCCCTATGTTTTCAATGGGGCTGGTGCTGCTGCCGCCGGCTCTATCGAAAACAATGAGCGATATTGCAGATTTTTCTCTGCGCTGCGAGGCCTAAATGAAAAATCGCAAATGAGTATGAAAGCATTGAAAATCATTGGTTTTGTAATCATGGGTTTTCACTCGCTCTTGCATCGCAAGAAAACATATTGCTAGTGAGTAGGCGCCCTCAACCTCCTCACCATTTTCATCTTGTAAGCATCCAATAGCATCTTTGACTTTTCTTTTGCTTTTGACATATCCCCAAATCCTTTTTTATTGCTTTTGGCCTCTGTTGCAAGCCCCAATTCATTATTAGCTTTAGCTTTTCTGACACTTGCCCTGCAATTTCTGCAGACTGCAATATATTCTTCTTTAGATATTCCCCTCTCTTTCCATTTGATAAACATATTTTTCTTCCTTTTTAAGATGTCTACAAGTTTTGTGTTCATCCATCCTCATCTCTTTAAATGCTTCCTGTTCTTCCCTCTTTTAGGGATTGTTAACGAAAGTGCCCAGCTCTATATTGGCCTGGCCAGGCGCTTTTGCGCCACGGAATACGGCCATGTGATATGATGCTTTGGAATCCAATGCACCAGATCGTACGGTATATCGGCCAGCCGTGAAAATGGCGTCCATTATACGCTCAAGTGAAAGAGCCCTAAGGCTTTATTCACACAGGCGCTGCAATTCTCGGCTACCTGCATAGCGGCTGAAAATTGCATGAGCGAGAGGCAGCTGAGACTAAGTTGCGGCTGCATCTCCCGTTTTAACACTGCAGCCCAGAATACCGTCGGACGGGGGAGAGAATTTAGATCTACTAAACTTCCTCACGCTACCCGCATCTTGTCGGCTGCCGGCTAAGGGAGGAGGCAGGATGAGGTGGAAGCTAGTGTGTTAAACTCCTGCCCCCTTTCTGCCCCTTGCAGTCTGCCACAAGGGGAGGGCGCGGGAGATTAGCACACTGGCTCTACCATCATGCCCCCTCTTTTTGCCAGAAGCCGGGAAGGGGTAGAGAGAGGGAGGGAGGTTAGCAGAGCCACTGCTAAACTCTCCCACCTCCCTTTTCCGGCAGCTCCCATAGGTTCCCAAAGAAGTCTATGAGACCGGCCACCGTATTCTGGCAAAAGATAGGTCCAGACCTATCTTTTCAGGTCAGCTTAAAAGCAGCTGCCCGGAATGCACGTCATGTGCGCGGTATTTTTTATCCGTCCAATTTTACGCACCAAAAAACCGCCCATCTGAACAAGTGCATTGGAAACCAATACTTCAGATGAGCGCCATTATTGGCTTTTATCGCAGCAAAATAGCCATGATAAAACGCTCATGCAGAGAATACAAGCATTTATTTCTTAGGGTTCGTTCTCACCCTGCAACTTTGCACACACGTTTCGCACGAGTGAAAACAATTGGCTCTGCTCTATTTTTTTGCGCTTTTGTGCACCAAGGGTTGCCATAGAAGCCTTGGTGCGCAAATGCTGCACAAATCCATGAAAAAAAAAAGAACACATCTGCACCCCATTGTGCTAAATGGCCTGTTAAATCCCAGCGGGTGTGTGTCCCGCACCCACGTGAACATGTCCGGTGTGCACAAAAACTACAAGAAAATGTGCCAATGCACATGCAAATCTATTTGTTCACAGAGCGAATGGTGTCCTCGTTAGCTAGCTTGTTTATACAGGTAGATACATCACTGGTTGTTCAAATGAGAAATCATTCACATTCGCTGCATAAGTGAATGAGAGGGACTGAACGACCGCTGTCTAAACCCACAAAAAGTAAATGAGCCGACAATGATTATTATGCCTGCAGAAAATGAACGACGAACGAAAGCAAAATGATAAAACCTTAAGACAATAGACGTAATTATTAAGGATAACGTGCTTAACCATATACGAGGAGGTGCTGATAAGTCTTTGGCTTTACCCAGAAGGAAACGAGATGGGAAGATGAAACGTTAGATTTATTCCACATACTCTCCACTGATGCCAACACACTTCTTACATCGATATTCCAAGTTCTGTAAGCCTTTCGAAAAGAAGGATTTCTGTTGTGCCTCAAACCAGTCATCCGTGGCATCCATGGCATCAGAAATGGTGGGAAATTTTTTCCCCTGAGGAATTTCTTCAGGTTTGGAAACAGATGATAGTCGGAGGGTGCTAGATCTGGTGAATAAGGTGGGTGGTCAACCAGCTGGAAGCCTATCTCCACCAGTTTTGCCGTAGTTGCTTGTGCAGTGTGAATAAGATTCCTTTGGACAGCTTGCCGCACCTTTTGGCCTTCAGAGCTGCCTTCAATTGGTCCAAAAGTTCAGTGTAATACCTTGCATTGATGGTGGAACCATTGTGAAGGTAGTCCACTAGCAGCACAACCTCCTTATCCCAGAACACAGACGCCATCACCTTAGTGGCTGAACTTCTTTGGGCGAGGAGAACCACTGTGCCTCCACACTTTTAACTGTTCCTTGGTTTCAGGGTCATACAAACAAATCCAGGTCTCATCCATAGTGACCGGTCGATCCAGGAAGTTCTTATCAGTCCGGAAACGCTGACAAATGGACCGGGGAGTTTTCACTCACATGCTTTTCTAATCTGTTGTCAAGATTGTTGGCTTCTTCATGTCCAAATGTTCATGGATGATGACACAAACACGTTCATGAGAAATCCCCATGATGTCTGCTATTTCTTTAGCTGAAATTGGCCGATTCTCCAGTATGAGGTTGTGCGCAGCATCCACGATCTCCGGAACAACAACCTCTCTCGGTCGTCCAGGACGTTCCTCATCATTGGGGCTGAAGTGGCCCGTCAGTTCCTAACTGTAGAATATGAAGGTCATTGATCCCCTGATGTCTGCCACATATCACCATGAATATCCTTTGCGGACTTTCCTTGCAGAAACAAGAATTTTATCACTCCTCTGCTCTCATTGGCTGTGTATATCGCCTTAGACTCCGCCATTTTGTTTTCCCGCGTGCCTAGATCACGGTTGCCATAAGCTACAAACACAACATTTTGAAAACATCTATTAGACACATAAGACTTTCATGTGATTTAACATTCGTTACCATAGAAACAAAAAAAGAACACAAAGCCAAAGACTTATCAGCAGCCCCTCGTATATATATATGTGCACATCAACGGCACAGAACGATTGAGTAATCTGGTTAAAGGTATTGACATTGCAGCACTGCAAGCGACGGAGCATTATTAGGAATTGGCATAAATCAGTAATTAGGAGTATCTGATTAGATGCCGTGGAGTCTTGTTTTCGGAGGTGTGCAGTCCTAGATATTGTTAGAATTACTAATAACTAATATAATATAGTATTCCGCATCATTATTTTCCTATGTAAGGCGTACCTTGCTTCACCTTGAGAAGCCCGAATAGCATCTCTGCAGCTCAAAGAATCTGACACTTCATTTCATGTGTCTTCATCTGCGGCAATTATTGTCAGACTGCATCATTTAACTAGTTTAGTTGTCCCTAATTTTGTGAGAGGCCTGTACTGTAAGCTAAGTACGAACCTGAGCTCTAAACAAGAAATGTCCTGAAAGCTAGGATCATCTCAGTTTAACAAATACCTAATGTGACACTCACATTTGGCCTATAAGCAGCAAGGTTCACCTGATGCAGGGTGGCCCAATTACTACTAAAGACCCTGTCTATCTGATCCTTTTATGCTTTTGGACACCGATACAACTTCCATTTAGAAGTATTACAGAAGAATCAATCATTTGTCCTAAATGAACAGCACATTCCGATTTGCTCTCTGAACAGAGGTAGAGTCTCTGCGGGCGATGGAGAGCACATCAGGCACCGTCTATGAGAGCGAAGCTGACAAAAAGCCAGTCCCTATTGGCCATCAATTACTCTTAGCAAAAAATGGCAACCTGTTTTAGAAGGTTTTTTGCAGATCTGGATATTTCAGTTGTCATCTAAGGCTTGTGCTAAAAAGGGTTTTTAAGCGCAAAAGTAACATTTTACATGAAACATTAAAAACCATTGCTGAAAACAGCCGGCACTATAGTTTACAACAAGTACAGAAGAGCTATTTACTTTGTATGTTTTCAGAAAAAAAAAAGTAAAAATAATGTATTCCTGGGTCCCATGGAAATGACTACATTACAACTCAACCTCCAGCTTGTATGGTGGTCTCATACAGCGACCACAGAGGTCTGAGGAGCCCTACTGTACCCCAACACGCTCCATCAATGGCCATATTAAGAAATGTTCACAGACAGTTTTGAAACTAAAAACTCTATTCTGTATTTCTGAATGGGTCGTTCCTGCAACATGAGCAAGGATTTTGACAACCTCCATTCAGATTAATGGGGCTGTTGCAGAAATTTCCATAGCAAATCTGCTGCATAGAAACTCAACCATATTTTCCTCTAGAGGCATTACTTCTAAGGGCTCAGTCAGATGAGCATTTTTCTCACGCATGTATAGGCGCGTTAAACGAAAAACCAGACGCATGGGAAAAAAACACATGACTGGAGCTAAAATTCGCACTTGAATAGTGCAGCCCTATTGAAAGCAATGGGAGAACATCAATATCCCCTGCTGCGGCTTTGACAGCTGCAGCAGGGGGTTCCTTGGATGTGAAACCCCTGGATGCTGTCACATTCAGGGGTTTCACCTTGTTGTAGGGAGAAGATTGCACTCCTCTACCACTGCTGTGACAGCTGTGTCAGGGGATTCCTCTATCCCCGTGGGGAGTTCCCTAATCACTGAACTATGTGACTGCACTGTCACAGTTTTCAGAGATGAGAAGACCCACCGCAGGGATGAAGGAATCCCCTGCCACAGCTGTCATAGCAGTAATCTTCCCTCATTGCTTTCAATGGGGCCAGCACTGCTGCCGCCCCATTGAAAGCAATGGGATTAAGGCAACCCCCACAGAGATTTTCTGGGGGGGAAGTTGGGGCTTAAAATATAAGCCCTAACATGAAAATAAGCCCTAGCTGCAGGGGGAAAAAATACATCACCTAATGTCTTCTGCCCAGGTCCCTGGCACTGTTCTTCCTCATTTCTTCTGGCCGGAGATTGAAAAATCCCCGCCTCCTGAAAGCACTGCCTCTAATTGGCTGAGCGCTGTAACCAATCAATGACTGTGATTAGTCACAGTACTCAGCCAATCAGAGGCAGTGCTTCCAGGATGTGGGGATTTTTCAATCCCCGGGCAGAAGAAATGAAGAAAAACTGTGCCGAGGATCCGGGGAGAACACGTGCTGGAGCCGGACAGCTCTTAGGTGATGTATTTTTTCTCCTGCAGCTAGGGCTTATTTAGGGCTTTGACATTAGAATTTCCGACAGTTAAAGTCACATCGCATCCCACATAAAACCATGTTTTCGTGTCAAGCGATGCAACAAAGAGGAAGGCTACGCTTTAAAAAACGGTGCCCTATCTTTTGCAGATGCGAATTTCAAGCGCTTCTAAAAACGGACATGTGACCACTTTCATTGGAAAGCATTGGTTCTAATAGATCCGTTTTTTAAACACGCCTATACATGCGTAAAACATTCGCTCGTCTGACTGACCCTTAAGGGAGAATTCCATCATAATATTATTTCATACAGATGTACCATACAGTGGCTCATTGTATGCCTATGGCTCATAGTACAGTACAGCAAGTACTCCATGTGGTTCCGTTTTACTGTGTTGGATTTGTCAATGTAAGGTGAAGTGGTGCCCTGCTCTCCCCCTTACTAAGGCAAACAGCCCTGAGCTTGGTAGGGAACGAGGGACCACAGCAGAGTATGCTAAATTGGCTGAGGCGCTACCAACTGATGTGTGATGGAGACTGAATGTTCAGACTCTGCTACAAAGCCATGGATCTCCATCCACAGGAGAACATCGAGGACTGCATCAGCTTGAGGTCATAAGTAGAGATGAGCGAACGTACTCGGATAGGCACTACTCGTCCGAGTAATGTGCTTTATCCGAGTACCTCCCCGCTCGTGCTGAAAGGTTCGGGTGCCGGCACGGAGCGGGGAGCTGCAGGGGAGAGCGAGGAGGAACGGAGGGGAGATCTTTCTCTCCTTCTCTCCCGCCCGCTCTGCCCCGCTCCCCGCTGCGACTCACCTGTCAGCAGCGGCAGCTCCCGAACCTTGCTGCACGAGCGGGGAGGTACTCGGATAAGGCACATTACTCGGACGAGTAGTGCCTATCCGAGTACGTTCGCTCATCTCTAGTCATAAGTAAGGCCAGTCTTATTACAAGCCAAACAGTGCACTCACCGATAGCGACTGGTCACGGGTTCTGCAGGCCTAATTAATAATATCACATGATCCTTTGGGACAGTTGAAATTGATTGAGACAAAACTTGAATTTTAATCTTCAGTGAACTGATTGGTACTTCTACCAGGATGGAGCCTAGAGACTATTGAACGCAAGTATTCAGGTCTTGGCAAATCCACCGGTGGATGAGAGTATTTCTGTTATCTATGAACTGCATTCGTTAAACCATGATTACTGTGTTGGAATTTCATTTACTTTATTGCAAATGTGTGTTGCTAACATTGTAACTAAGTGAAACCAAGTGTGAAAAATTCTCATTTCCGGTACTCAGAACATAACAGCTGTAGGCATTAGTTGAATGTCGTCAGGGTTATGTTACAGTACCGGGAGCGGTTGCTCTGTTTTAGTTGTGTTCTTAAAAGAAAAAAATGCTATCTTTGAAAATTTGTCATCTACATTGTCTTCTGCAACCTGTGTCCAAACCCTGCGACATCAGGATCAGCAGATGGGGGCCCGCTGTGCCACACACACCCAAAGGCAACACTTGAGGAACCCCAGTCTTCACCCTTTAACCCTTCCAATCCTTTACACCAGGGGCGTAAGTAAAGGCTCAGGGGCCCTGATGCAAAAGGTGAGCTGGGCCCCCACCCTCTATCTGTACCCGTACCCATACCTAAACCATGCTGCACAGAGACATAACTTCTGGGCCCCAATGCAAAACCTGTAACAGGGCCCCCAACTATAATACTTTATTCATAGCACTGGGCTCCCTATATGGAGAAGAGAGGCCTTATGGGCCCCCTAAGGCTCCTGGGCCCGGGTGCAACAGCATCCCCTGCACCCTCTATAGTTACACCCCTGCTTTACACTGTAAGTGGTTTCACTTATATTGCAGATGATGTTAGAATAGACCAAGGAGGGGTACCTGATTGGGAACAAAGCTGTATAACAGGGATCTGGATCATGTCAATCAGCATAACTTTAAAGGACAGTCCAGAAGTCAGGGCAAACAGAGCATGTTCAGCACGGTATAGGCAGGTCTGAGTCATAGTAGGCAGCATACAGAAAAATTACCAATACAACAAGCTAGCAAGTTGAGTTCAGAAGTGGAGAATGCAAAGAAGTTGGGTATAGTCAGAGTCAGAAACCAGGAAGTCAGCCCAAATGAATACCACCTTCAGCTAGACCAGAAGCTTATGCACCTTCCTTAGGCCGCCTGCAGACGGGCGGGTCGGATCCGGCGCCTGCGAGCCCCGCACAGAAATAGGACATGCCACTGTTTGTTTGCCGCGCGAAATTTCGCACGGCCAAACCGCGGCCGTCTGCATAGGAGTGCGTATTGTAATGCACTCCTATGCAGGCTTTCAGTGGTGGAAATCCCGCGGATAATCCCGTCGCAGGATTTCCGGCCGTGTGCAGGCGGCCTTACTGGTAAGGTACCTGGTATAACCACAGTCACTCTATAATTGTCAGTGAACAATATAGCAGAGTGCACACTGGCCCTTTAAGACTGAAGGTGTGCACATTTACCCTTCAGACAGCAGAGAGGGCCGGTGCTGGCTGTCTGTCACTTACATGGGAGCAGCGCACGCAGCAGCCGACCAGTGGAAGAAGTTGAGTCAAGATGGTTGCTACAAACCATAACAGGTTTTAATGCAAAAAGAGCGATTGTGGTCAATTATAGTGCTAGCAAATCTAAGAGAATCTGAGATATAGGCTTTGAATGAAACTTCTGACACAGATGTGAACAGAGCCTTATGGTGACGCTTTCCACCCAATACCAACAACTAGGAGAGTTATATTTGTTAGTTGATATGGTTGAGCCATCCCAATATTCCAGCATATGGTGTATTTCATTTCATTACTCTTGGTACGGATGCCATAAAGACCTGTATAGAGCATCATATATGCCCCCTCCATTCCAAGTTGATACAAATTCAGGCTTCTTTCCCACGAGCGTATATCAGTCGGCCGTTTTTGCAGCTGGCCGATATACGCTATGTTGGGAGAGATAAAAATGGTGAACAGGCGCATAAATTAAATGTTTGTGTGCCCGTTCAGACGGCACAGGTCCCAGCACATATGCGCCAGGACTACCATGCCATCACCCCTTTTCCCTCCCTCCCCATCGCAGGCTCACCTGTCTTCTCCTCCCTGCTGGCTCTCTGCAATAGGAGGGGGTGGGACAGGTGCAGAGCTAAGCACCATCCCATCCCGCCTCCTCCCATTGATGGCTATGGACAAGAGGCAGGTAAAGCGTGGGAGCTTAGCTCCGCCCACATCCTGCCCCTTGTCCACAGCCAGGAAAGGGAGGAGGTGGGATGGGATGGTGCTTAGCTCTGCACCTGTCCCACCCCCTCCTATTGCAGAGAGCCAGCAGGGAGGAGAAGACAGGTGAGTCTGCAAAGGCAAGAGGAGAGCAGAAGGAGCGTGTTTGTCCAGGACTATCTTTTGCGCCCAACATAAAAACTCCCGGTGCAATATTGGCCTTGCGTGGCACTTCTACGTCTCAGGAATATGGCCATGTGATCAGATGCACTGGATTCCAATGCAATAAGATCACAGCGTATATCAGCTGGGGGTGAAAACGGCTGGCCGATATACACTCGTGGGAAAGAAGCCTCAAAAACAGTAACATGACTTTTTAGAAACTAGCAGCATCCCATTGACTTTAGTAGCATCCCTATTCATGCTGTACTCAGCACCGATTGTCCTAAAACCTTACATTATGAGCCTGCTAAACATTCCACTCAGTAACTATTATTACATTATGGTATAACGCCTCTAGGAAACACTTCTAAAACGGAATATAATGAGATACTTTTATTTTTAGATACTTTTATTTCATTTTGGAATTTTTTGCACACTCGAAAGGAAAATTGATGTTAATCCATGATGGAAGGAGAGGATATTTAGTCAATGATGTTTTGTGTTTGAATTGTAATTACTGTCAAAATGTAAAGGGTTAGTGAACATTTCCCACGAGGAATGGCAGAATGACACTATATCCAAGACATCTTGTTAATAGGTCTGTGTTCAATTACTGTATGCTCTATGATCATGGACGTTAACCCTCCCATTCTCACACAGTCCAGGAGAACAATGGCCTTCTATTTCACTGACCTGGGGGAAAAACACGATATTCCTTTAAGATGCGATGAAAGGAAAAAAAGAGATTTGAGATTTCATAGCATTAAACTGTGAAACACATTAAAGCCTCTACGTTAGGTCTTTGGCTGGCTTAACATTCAATGACCTTTTTGATTTATAGATAAACATTGTATCTTCTGTAGTGCATCATTTAAAAAAAAAAAAAGTTTCCTATAATACCATTAAGCTAAGAATCTGCTGCGAAAAAAATGCCCATTTTTGGCTCAGACAAATGCACATTTTCGATAAATTTGGCAGATGTAGATCCCAACCCTGTTATTTTGATACATATTCATTTAACATGCTTTATAAAGAGAATGGGACTTTTTGCCAAGTTTTTTTTTGTTCAATGTTTATGGGTGATCATCATATAATTACTGATGATGTGGGGAAAACTGTCGTTTAATGACCTGCAGGGTTCTTTTTTTTCTTCCTGTTCGTATTGTACGATGTCTAGCGTTTACGTGGTTCTGTAGTCTCGCAGAGGTCGTGTATTTCTGCACATGTCATTTGGCAAGGATTCTTCCGCTTAAATTCAATTTAATCATTAAAAGTACTTGACGTGCAGCGACTCCTCTACCGCATTCAGCTCTGAAGCAACTTTCAATCAAACAGCAGATAATAAGGCCTGAATATAGAAATATCCACAACGGAAGCACTTCTGGTATTGTAAGAGAAGGCTTCGCTATAGTGAAATATCGGGTCAGGATTCTGACATTTCATGTTTGTTATTTTAGCTATCAGATGGTTTTGCTTGTGGAATTGTCACTTCCTAAGGGCTCAGTCAGACGAGCGAATGTTTCACGCATTATAGACGTGGGGAAAAAATAAAAATGGCACATGGCATGGAGAAAAAAAAAATTGCGTGATCGGGTGCATTTTCACTCACTTGCCCTACGGTTTACAGGTGCGCATGTTTTCTGCTGCTAAAAAATGGACATGTGACTATTTCATTGGAAAGCATTGGTTCTAATAGATGCAAATCGCAAATGCACCTAACATGCATGCAAAAAAACGCTCGTCTGACTGAGCCCTGAAAAGCAGGAAAACAGACAGATTTCTAATTGACTTCATAAGGGGTTCTTCAGATGCGTGAGATTTACTCCCGTTCTGCTGCGGTGATAATCACGGCCGTATAAAGGTACAAAGCGAAGCCATTGATTTAAATGATTTTTTTTTCATTAGCGGTATTCTCACCCTTTAGGTAGGGACCGAGAAAATATAGGACTTGTCCTATCTTTAACTATGTGCGGGAAGGATAGGGCAGGACTAGAGATGAGCGAGCATATTCGCTAAGGACAATTGCTCGATTGAGCATTGTCCTTAGCGAGTATCTTCCCACTCGGCAGAGAAGGTTCGGCTGCCGACGCGGGTGACAGGTGAGTTGCGGTGGTGAGCAGGGGGGAGCGGGGAGAGAGAGAGAGATCTTCCCTCTGTTCCTCCCCACTCTCCCCCACCGCTCCCCACCCGCCGTCGGCAGCCAAATCTTTGCTCCCGAGCGGGCAGGTACTCGCTAAGGGCAATGCTCAATCGAGTAATTGCCCTTAGCGAGTATGCTCGCTCATCTCTAGGCAGGACCTATCTTCCGGCTGCTTTTTCGAACTCATGGCCACTACCTACGCAGCTGTTTTTGCCCTCAATGACAATTCTTCATAACCTGGTTTGAGCTTCTCATACCCGAGGGCTTTTTCAGACCAGCATATGCGTAAATACGCTCACCTCAGTGTAACGTATTTGTGCAGTGAACAAGGTTGATTTGCCAAGTTTCTGTACTTGTTTGCGCATGCAGGGCCAGCTCATATGTGCATGTGACCCCCCCACCACCACCCGGATTTAGCTTAATGAGGTCTAGATCTGTGCTAATTTGTACAACATTGTACAGCCTATGTGCACCTCCCATAGACTTCTATGGGGCCATTGGTGTGCAAATACGCAGAATAGAGCAGGTGTTATTTTTTTGTGGATGCAAGAAACGCGCGTGCAAAAAAAGGGAGATGGAAACGAACCCATTGATATGAATGGTTCTATTTTCTGTGTTTTTCACACAAGTTCTTGCCTGTGCAAATACATCCATCTGAAGGAGCCCTTATCGAAAGCCACATACATAATCCTTGGCCAGCAGGCAAAATCTCTACCTGTTCTTGATATGGGCAATTAACAACTGTGTATTACCATAGCACCCTATTCTTCACCAGATGCTATGCGTTTAGGCTATAATACCTCTATAATACTGTATATTATCACAGATGCCACATTTTTGAATCATAGCTTCGTTATAAATATATTTGCTATCACGGATCCATACAACGTGCATCTTCTTGCCGGTCATGTGTTCTTTCATCAGCGCTGCAGAGAGACGTCCGTCTTCAGGTACGGCCGTCTTCTAACTGTCAGTCACACGGGCGCATCGGCGCCGCTGTACGGGTGCCGATGCACCCGTGTGACTGAGCCCTTAGGCCAATTTTACACGGCGGTATTTTGGTCAGTATTTCCTATCAGCATTTGCAAGCCAAAACCAAGAATGGAACCTACAGAGAAATAGTATAATGGAAAGATTTGCACCTTTTCTGCATTTTTGGATCCACTTCTCGTTTTGGCTTACAAATACTGATGCCAAATGCTGTCATATGAAAGTCACCTTATTGTCATTATTTTACATTTTTTAGATGTGTTTTTACCTGCAGGGAACATGGTGTCACGTGCCTCCAGTGCTATTAGGTACCGGATGTATTGGGGTGACATCACGCATCAGCACCCGCCTACGTGATGCACCAGTCGATGCATGTACAGTGCTGTTCAGCACGGGACGCCGGGGGAGGAACATCTTTCTTCTATTGTAATGCTAATAGGCTGGCTGAGCTGTCTATCATCTCAGCCAGCATATCAGTGGTTAATTTAAGGTATCTATACCGGCTCATTTTATTTTCAGAGGATGCTAGTAATACATTTGTGTACACTGGCTCTGCTCAGTTGAGTGGGTACTTTGTCTTAGTGTGTGTCATTTTGACTTTGGACCTTCTCCAGCTAATAACCACAGTCACTATCATGGTTTTTCTGCAGCTTGTTTGTCTGTTCCGCTTCACCCTGCCCTAGCCCTGTCCTTGTGTATGCCATCTCCACCTAATTTCACCTAGAGACACATAAGAAATCTATCTAAGTCCCACATGCAGGGTCACCCTTGTCAGGACGGGTGCTCTGCTTTATAGGTCCAGTCATGGCAATCTAACGACAGATCCAAGGTTACATCTACACATCTACCACCATCTGTTGTCTCATCTCTACATCTAACTACTCATATACCTCCTATATGTCATCCAGCCTCTGCCTGTCTTCTGTCTCTGTATTTATTGGTTAGTTTCCCCGACAGGAAATAGGAATTGAGTTGATAAGGTAGCAATTAAACTTCCTACTTAAAGAGTAAAATTATGAGCAGGGAGGGGGAAGGGGATCACTGTCCAAATTCTGTGACGTACATCCTCGCCGAAATGGCTCATATCATCATTTTTCAATCTGTCAAGACAGTGGAGGCCTTCAATAATGAAGCATCACAAAATTGCTTTTTTCACACATTGGTTGATTTACACTCACAAAAAGACAGCAATAAAACCTAAATCATCTAGATGTTAATATCCACTTCATTGTCATAATGCCTGACTTGTGTTCTGCACTGGGCTTCTTTGGGGGCTTAAAGAGGTTTTCTGGTCCAAAATTATTGATGGCCAATCCCACGATAGGTTATCAGTAGCAGATAGGTGGGTGCTTATTGCCTGATAACCCAAACGATCAGCTGATGTGAAGGAACTTGAAGTCAGACAGAAGTTTAAAAATGCTATCCATCTTGCAGTGGCATTGCCTTCAATGGGAGAGAGCTGCACTACAGAATAGACAGCATCTTCAGACTTCTGAAACACCTTCACATCAGCAAACTGGTGGGAGACCTGGGTGTGAACCTCCGTCAATCTGCTACTGATGGGCCAACCGAAGAATAGGTCATCAATAGCTTTGAACCGAAAGTCCCTTTAATTGTTGCTACATCAAATATTATTATTTATGAATAATCATGGTTTGCTTCTCTTGCTGATGCTTTTTTTTTCATTGCTTCTAAAATTAAAAATGAAAAAACATAGTAAACCATCTTAATCATTTTCTACAGTTTTCTATGTCTACAGATTCTATATGAACCTATGTGTCTCCATGGTAACAGACTATCTAGCAAAAGTATATTTCCAAAAAAAGGCGACAAGCATAAGAAAATATTACTATGAAGGGTCATCGCAGTCTACGTTAACCGGCGACTGAAATGTCTTACCGGTACACACACACCGAGTCAGCCCCACCACTTCTGGTTGTGTTCCGATAAGTGATGGCTCTGCATCAATTGGTATAGAAAGCAGGCCTTGCCTAATCATTTTAATGAGCTGACAGCCCGTCACTCTTCTATGATGTCATCAGCAATGGAGGCCGCGTTACCATGTAACCTCTTATTTGAACCCAACCAGAAGTGATGGGTCTGAGGGCTTAGTCACACGGGCGCATCGGCGCCCATGTTACTGCAGGAAGAAGACGGCCGTACTTCAAGACGGACGTCTCCCTGCAGCAACGGGAGAAAGAACATGTGACCGGCTTCATTGCCGGTCATGTGTTCTTTCTTCAGCGCTGCGGGGAGCCGTCCGTCTTGAGGTACGTCCGTCTTCTTCCTGCAGTAAGGGCTCAGTCACACGGGCGCATCGGCTTTGACATTAAAAATGATTCCCCTAGCAAAACTTCTGCCCCAATACTCAGCCTTCAACCATGTACATTTCTAAGCCTTGTCATTTCTAACATTCTACAAAATCTACATTTATCTTGGTTATCATTCAATATCTTCAAAGATTATCACTTTAACTCTTTCCAATCCAAATTGTATCCTGGTTTTCCTAGGGGACTTACTCTTTTTCTGCTGTTATACAACGGCGCTATCTGCTGGCTAAAGCCAGTACTGCATGAGGTGACACGTTGGATAGGTTCCGACAGCAGAGAGGCTGGCAATATACAGTAAGAGAACCCCGACATTGGATCTGTACAGCCTTAAATCATAATTAGAGTTGAACGAACATACTCTGCTGAGTATTAGCGTACTCGATGGTGCTCGTTACACAAACGAGTATCGACCTCGTCCCAGTTTTTGGCTCCTCCCCGCTGTGACGTGACTGTTTTGGCCGCTCCCCACTGCAACTCAGCGCAGGTTATTGGCAAATTTTGTGTCTTGGGGGGAGAGAGAGATAAAGAGAGAGACACGAAGCTAGAAAAAAAAAAAAGCTCAGCACCCGGCGTCCCACATACAAAAATGCTTGAGTCTCCCATTGTAGTCAATGGGGTTCGTTACTTGAGTAGGGCTCTCGAATTTTGTCCTTGTGTATGCTATCTCCACCTAATTTCACCTAGAGACACATAAGAAATCTAAGTCGCACATGCAGGGTCACCCTTGTCAGGACGGGTGCTCTGCTTTATGGGCAGGTCCAGTAATGGCAATCTAAGGACAGATCCAAGGTTACATCTACACATCTACCACCATCTGTTGTCTCATCTCTACATCTAACTACTCATATACCTCCTATATGTCATCCAGCCTCTGCCTGTCTTATGTCTCTGTATCTATTGGTCAGTTTCCCCGACAGGACTGGATGAAAATGACACATGGCTCTATTCACTTGAATAAATTGGATACCCAGATGGTTTACGTCTAGTGTCCATAGTTTAATATAATCTATAAAGCTGAATCATATGTTTATTTTACTAAATACAACCAAATTTCCTCATTCCTCATGCTGTCTTAGGGCTCTTGAATTTTACGAAAAGCTCATCTCTAGTCGTAATGTTTTCAGACGTCCGACAGTGGATTGGAAAGGGTTAATTGTTACTAAGCCTTGTTGAACGCTCTTTCCATGTTGATATAGTACAATAAGATTTTGCGCATAAAACGCAATGTTTATAGTATTAATATATACGATGTACCTCTAATTCGCAGTTTAGTTCTCTACAAAGGTACTAATTTAAAAAATTGATCAAAATGGGGTAAAGCATCCAAATTCTATGTCAAATACACCCATTGAGATTTTTGTATTTTAAATTACAATCTATTTATGTCAATTCCCCCTTCTTTAAAGATTTTAATTTTTGAACGTGTTCCGCCAATCTGCAGCGTGGAGCGCTTTTTATTCTTCATGCACAAAGGCCTCCAATTATAAGCTAATTCCGATTAACTAAGGGTTGATGACAATTTCATTACTCAAAAAAATAAATTTATTAGCCGCTAGTAACGTGTTGTGACTATGGCTTCTCTGCTAATAAGACAAAGTTTAACTGCTTTTGGAACTTCGACTTGACTGCCATCCCCCAGCAGTTATAAGACGCGTCCAATGAAATAAATTACTGCTTCAATGTCAAAAAAGCCTGAGTTATAAGGCTCCATTTTATCTGTATATTAATTTCATCTTTGGCCTATAAAATGCAAGTTATAATTCACATTTTATTCAAATTACCATCATTTTGACAGCAGCAAAAACTGCATATAAAAGACAGCTTAACTTAATTTGAACCTGATTTTGCAATACAAATGAGAAAAGGATTAATAAAAGGTAACTCTTTAGGAGGGCGTTCATTTTTATACTCCACATTTTTTTTTTGAAATTCATGATTTTAATTTAAATGAGTGAAAAAAATAGTCCTTTTCTTCAGCTGCATCAAAAGTGTATTTATGGCTTTATTCTTCTTTTTATAAATCTCTAGTACATGTGAATACAAAAATCTTTATATTCGGAGAAAGTGGTTTTTTTTTTTTATTATTTTTTTGCTTTTATTTAGCTTCTATATAGAATCCTATTTAGACCTCCAAAAAATATATCTAGTATAAAATATTTTTTTTTTCCAGGAGGGGGGCGCTGCAGCTGCAGTTTATTATTTAGTGTTTTATTAAAACTGCATGAGGGAAAGAAAGAGAAGTAATTTAGGAGAGGAATGACCCATAATTATAATTAACTTTTTGCAAACACCACATCTCTTACATCAGACCAGAGAGAGTTGGTTCAGAAAGCATGGAGATGGGCATCTAGGGTAGACACAACATTTTTGCCTGCACAATGGCACATGTAGAGCTGTCTAAAAAGTGAGGCCTCCCACACCCAAATTATGGGTCTGTTTTAGAGGGATTCAAAGAGGTTGTTCCAGTGGCATAGCAAAGGGTGTCAGAAATGTGACTAGTTCCCTTAGGTAGGGATCCCCCTCACCATGATAAACATTGCTAAGCTTCACCCCCATGGCCCGCCCCACATGACCTCCGCCCACTGAAGCAATCAGACAGGCAGATTTCCTCATTCAGCAAACAGGACTCATGCTACCTATAGGGTTATGCAGCCCTGAGTGTATAAGGACTCCTACCAGACATCAGGACAAGGGGGAGGAGTCAGTCTACACTAGAGACCACATTGCTGAATGAGAAAACCCGCTTGTCAGGTATGCCTGTTGGACAGAGATCGCAGAAGCCATGGGGAAGAGACACTAGCCGTCAGGAGGGGGAGGGACACAGAGGGGACTCCAACTTTGAAGGGCAGGCACAGTAAGGCTCTATTACTTTGTATGGGCACAGGGGGTGCTATTACTTTAAAGGGATTGTCCCAGGTAAATGAAAAAAAGAAATCCTGTTCCCCATGTATAAAAATAATAAACAAATATGGATTCATCTCATCCTTAGGTTTCTGCTATGATGCTGTGTTGTCCCTCGGCAACAGCCTAATACAATCTCTGGCATTTGTGTGCTGAGGCATGTAATTGGCTGCAGCAGCCTGTGACATCCTGTAAGCAGGCTGCTGCAAGCTGTCAACACAGATCCAGCACCGAGAACAGAGTTGTGGCACTGGAGCTGCGGGGAACCAGAAGAGGTGAGTATCGGAATTGGTTATTACTTTTATAGACTAGGAGCAAGAATTAAAAAAAATAATAATTTGGACAAACCCTTTAAAGGGACACAAAAGGACCACTATTACTTTGTAAGCATAGAAGGGATTTCTTACTTTGCTTGGGCATAATTACTTTGTGTGAAGATACAGAGGGGAATTATTACTATGTGGGGCATAAAGGGGTATTATTACAGTGTGGGGGCACAAAGGAGGCACTATTTCTTGTGGTTGACACTTAGGGGGCATTATTGTATGTGAGCACTCTTACTTTGTCTGGCACAAGAGGGGGGCTTTTACTGCGAGAGGCATTGGGGTAGCAATATGATGGAGAGAGTGTATAGAGACAAGTTGTAGCTTTAAGATATTTTAATGGTGGTCTGGGCTGGAAGGAGAAGAAAAGAGAAAGGGGATGATTCTAATCAGAGAAGATGCCATCTGTGATCACTGGAGGTAATTGCTCTGTAATCACTCCCCCTGTGTAGAGCAGTATCTGACTATTATATGGTGACTGCATTATATAGAGGTTATTAGCGC
Source organism: Eleutherodactylus coqui (assembly GCF_035609145.1). Taxonomy (NCBI): domain Eukaryota; kingdom Metazoa; phylum Chordata; class Amphibia; order Anura; family Eleutherodactylidae; genus Eleutherodactylus; species Eleutherodactylus coqui. The sequence continues at coordinate 204,676,690 of NC_089843.1, read as the reverse complement.
TGAGCTGCCATATCTAAGCCATCATGTTATAAATGTTCTCTTATAATTATGCTGATATCTATATATAAAATGTATGTGTGTATATATTTCTTGCGGTGGACCATGTAGGGTTGAGGGGGCACATTGAACTTTTGCTCCAGGGTACAAGAGCCCTTAGCTGGGGTATTCATAGCAGTGCATGCAGCTTTCCGGTACCTCAGTATGCCTTCAATTTCATACAGGGGGTTTTGTCTCTTAGCGTTTGTATGACTCCAAAAACTGCGTCATGCTCCATAAAATATCATATGATTGAGGGGTTCTAGGGAACAGTGTGCATTCAATATAATAGATTTGATAGCTTGGAAACCAACATTTTCTAATTTACTGCCAGCAAGCATAGTAAATGCTAATAAAGTTAAAATAGTCCTAGATTTCAACTCTTGATGAATTGTTACATTCAAATTAAAAGAACTACAAACAATTAGTCATTATAATATCCTCTATGTTTTGGGGGGAAATACCAGCATTATTGGACATATAGAATCGCAAAATGTAGAAAAAAAACATTCATGGAGTTTGTTATTGGGAAATATATGTGTAAATGCTGTTGTGGTTTGCTTGCTGTCTGATGAAGGGCCATGATGAAGATAAGGGTTGTAACTAGAGATGAGCGAGCATACTCGCTAAGGGCAATTGCTCGATCAAGCATTGCCCTTAGCGAGTACCTGCCCGCTCATTCGGCTGCCGGCGGCAGGTGGGGAGTGGCGGCGAGAGCGGGGAGGAACGGAGGGGAGATCTCTCTAAATGGATTTTGCAGGGAAAGCAGGAGTTTAAAAAAAAATTTGTACTGCGCATGTCCGACAGGGAACCGTGTGGACCATCCGCAGTACAGATGAAACTGACGCCATTGTTGGCAGAGACAGATTCCGCTGCGGGATTCTGCATGCGGAATCCGGCTTTGCTGTGTGCAGCTGGCCTTACTGTCACTAAGGGTGCCTACCCACTAGCGATATTTTTTCTTGCGATGCGAGAGTAATGATTATGAAACCAATGATTTTCAATGGTTCCATACTCATTTCCACTTTTTTTCTTAAGTCTCGCAGCATACAGAAAAAATCTGCGATATTGCTCAGTGTTTTTAATGGGGCTGGCAGTAGCAGCGCCAGCGCCATTGAAAACATAGGGAATACGTTGCGGACTTCTACCACAGCTGTGGCAGAAGTCCATGATGCTATACCATTTCTTTAAATGGGGCCGGAACTGCAGCTGTACCCAAAAGTAAAACATATAAATACATATACTCACCTGATAGAGCCATCTTCTCTCCTGCCCCAGCAGTTGTCTGCCTCCAGAAAGCGCTGGTCTCATTGGCTGAGCACTCAGCCAATCACAGGCAGCCCTCAGCCATTGCATAACAGCTGAGGGTTGCCTGTGATTGGTTACAGCGCTCAGCCAATCACTGGGAGCCATTAGCCATTCATCAATGAATGGCTGAGTGCTGACTGTGATTGGCTGAGCGCTCAGCCAATGACACCAGCGCTTTCTTTGGGCGGGAATTTTTCATTCCCTGGCCTCCAGAACACAGAAGAAGAAGACAACTGCCAAGGCCGGAGAGAAGAGCCGGACGGCTCTTCTGGGTGAGTATATATATATATTTTTTTTAACTTTTTATTACAGCTAGCCATTATTTTCAGGGAAGGGCTTATACTTCAAGCCCTTCCCCGAAAATCATCGCTGCGAGGGTTGCCTGCAATCCACTGCTTTCAATGGGGCCACAGTATTGCCGATTCCATTGAAAGAAATGGGATAGCATCACAGACTTCTGTGACAGCTGTAGCAGAGGATTCCTTCATGCCACAGCCGTGGCAGAAGTCCACGATGTACTCCCTATGTTTTCAATGAGGCTGGCGCTGCCGCTGGCCCCATTGAAAACAATGAGCCATACCGCTGCAATATCACAGCGTTTTTTCTGCGCTGCAAGGTACTCGATCTCACACTGCTAGAGAAAAAATGTGAGTAGGCTTAACCTAGTGAATAGGCTTAACCGAGCGTGCTCACTCATCTCTAGTAGGCACCCTAAAGGTTGACTTTGATACATGCATCTAAACTTAAGTTAAAGGGGTTTCATGAAACTGAAAAGAAAGTTCAGCTTTGTCTGCCATTATAGTTCATGCAAATTGAAACTTGAAACGTTTTTTGCATTTCATTATCTTCATTTTAAAATTGTATAAAACTGGAATTAATATTTTTATGAATAAGTATTCAGATATCCAATGCACCCTACTATTCTTAATTCCTGAATTCCCCTTCTCTTCTTATTATATATTTTCGTCTTTTGCCTACCCTGCTGGGTTTCATTGGTCTGGTGTATGTAGAAAAGTGGATATTTATTTATAGTACTAGTTGCAGAATAAAAAAAAGCTAAAATGCTAACTTCCTCTTCACATAACCTGCCTTTCAAAGTTTTTGTAGTAACCCCTACAGCATCCAAGGAGCAGGCTCATATCTGAGGAGATGGTGGGGTAGATAAAGACCTTGTCACGGTGGCTCTACCATCTCCTCCCCTCGGGGTAGCTCAGGACCCGACCAAATTACTGCTGGGGGAGGTTACAGGGCAAAGTAACTGGAGGTTACTTGCAATCTTCTTGTCATTCATGACGCCATCGTTCTGTCCTCTGCAGGGAATCTTGCTGACGAAATAACTTAGTCTACACACAGTGGAAACGTTCTGGATGAACTGGGAACGGTCGGTAGTGTCCGTTTACTGTAACTTCAACACAGTTCTCTTTATAACAGCAGTTTGGCACATTTACAACCAGAGAAGGTGGTGTGACAGGGAGGATACTTGGGGTATTTAGAACAATCCACAGTCCCAGTTATCTGTGTGATCCCACTCCCGGCGAATCTCTCTCCAGCTCTCTACTCGTCAACACTCACGCTTCAGGTGCCTATCTCTCTCCAAGCAGCAGTCTTTCTCTCTCACTCAGTGCTTAGTGGTAGCACTGACATATCCTGGGTAGGCTGGTCCCAGGCCAAGCAGAAGGGAATCGCTCAGTTTCTTCCATGAGCGAGCGTACTCGTCCGAGCTTGATACTCGTTCGAGTATTAGGGTGTTCGAGATACTCGTTACTCGAGACGAACACCACGTGATGTTCGAGTTACTTTCACTTTCATCTCTGAGACATTTGCGCGCTTTTCTGGCCAATAGAAAGACATGGAAGGCATTACAACTTCCTCCTGTGATGTTCCAGCTCTATACCACCCCCCTGCAGTGAGTGGCTGGGGAGATCAGGTATCACCCGAGTATTTAAATCTGCCCTGCCCGCAGCTCACCACAGATGCATTCTGACAGAGATCAGGGACAGTGCTGCTGATGCTGCTGCTGCTATAGGGAGAGCGTTAGGAGTTATATTAGGCTTCAAGAACCCCAACGGTCCTTCTTAGGGCCACATCTGACCATGTGCAGTACTGTTGAGGCTGCTTTTAGCAGTGTTGCACAATTTTTTTTTTTTTGTATATCGGACGTGCAGAGCATTGCGTCCTCAGTCTGCAGTCATTGTACAGAGTACAGGGCCAGTACTGGTGAGGCAGGGACAGTGGTACAGGGAAAGAGATATACAGGCTATATAGGCAGTGGGCTTTTTCAAAAAAATTGGGGAAAAATAGTATATTTGGGCTGCCTGTGACCGTCTTCAGTGTACTGCGTGTCTGCTGGGGGTAGTAGTCCTAATTAATACACAGCTAAGCGTTACAGCAGGCTTGCGCAAAATTGTTTCCAGGCTCTGCTGTCTCCGTTACATCACCGCCGTCATCCCGCCAGAGGGAAACAGTATACATAATATACGCTGCCTACAGTATCTGTCTGCTGTATCAGCTCAGCATTTAAAAAAATAGAAGCAAAATACTAAAGGCCTACTAGTGGCCTTTGGCCACTTGACTGCTTCTGCGCTGGGAATTCCAGTAGCTCAGTTTGCACCACTGCCTCTCCCCCGTGCCCCAACCTGCCACTGAGATCCAAGCCCCCTCTCAGGACACAGGCACGACCGTCTCCCGGCCTGCACCCACACCCTCACCTCCGCTGTCCTCGGCCCCATCCAGCAATGTCTCTCAGCGCAGCGTCCAGCCGTCGCTAGCGCAACTGTTTGAGCGCAAGCGCAAGTACGCCGCCACGCACCCGCACGCTCAAGTGTTAAACGTGCACCTAGCCAAATTGATCAGCCTGGAGATGCTGCCGTATAGGCTCGTGGAAACGGAGGCTTTCAAAAACTTGATGGCGGCGGCGGCCCCGCGCTACTCGGTTCCCAGTCGCCACTACTTTTCCCGATGTGCCGTCCCAGCCCTGCACGACCACGTCTCCCGCAACATTGTGCGCGCCCTCACCAACACGGTTACTGCCAAGGTCCACTTAACAATGGACACGTGGACAAGCACAGGCGGGCAGGGCCACTATATCTCCCTGACGGCACATTGGGTGAATTTAGTGGAGGCTGGGACCGAGTCAGAGCCTGGGACCGCTCACATCCTACCCACCCCCAGAATTGCGGGCCCCAGCTCGGTGCTGGTATCTGCGGCGGTGTATGCTTCTTCCACTAAACCACCCTCCTCCTCCTCCTCCTCCTACGCAACCTCTGTCTTACAATCAAGATGTGTCAGCAGCAGCACGTCGCCAGCAGTCGGTGTCGCGCGGCGTGGCAGCACAGCGGTTGGCAAGCGTCAGCAGGCGAAAACTACTCAGCTTAGGAGAGAAGAGGCACACGGCCCATGAACTGCTGCAGGGTCTGACAGAGCAGACCGACCACTGGCTTTCGCCGCTGAGCCTCCAACCGGGCATGGTCGTGTGTGACAACGGCCGTAACCTGGTGGCGGCTCTGCAGCTCGGCAAACTAACGCACGTGCCATGCCTGGCCCACGTCTTTAATTTGGTGGTTCAGCGCTTTCTGAAAAGCTACCCACGCTTGTCAGACCTGCTCGGAAAGGTGCGCCGGCTCAGGGCACATTTCCGCAAGTCCAAGACGGACGCTGCCGCCTTGCGGACCCTGCAACATCGGTTTAATCTGCCAGTGCACCAACTGCTGTGCGACGTGCCCACACGGTAGACCTCTATGCTCCACATGTTGGCCAGGCTCTATGAGCAGCGTAGAGCTATAGTGGATACCAACTCCAAAATGGGCAGCATAGTGGGAGTCAGCCTCCTCAATTCTTTACAGAAGAGTGGGCCTGGTTGGCAGACATCTGCCAGGTCCTTGGAAACTTTGAGCAGTCTACCCAGATGGTGAGCGGCGATGCTGCAATCATTAGCGTCACCATTCCTCTGCTATGCCTCTTGAGAAGTTCCCTGCAAAGCATAAAGGCAGACGCTTTGCGCTCGAAAATGGAGGCGGGGGAAGACAGTATGTCGCTGGATATTCAGAGCACCCTCATGTCTATATCTCAGTGCATTGAGGAGGAGGAGGGGGAGGAGCATGAGGAGGAGGGGGAAGAGACAGCTTGGCCCGCTGCTGATGGTACACCGGCTGATTGCCTGTCATCCTTTCAGCGTGTATGGCCTGAGGAGGAGGAGGAGGATCCTGAAAGTGATCTTCCTAGTGAGGACAGCCATGTGTTGCGTACAGGTACCCTGGCACACATGGCGGACTTCATGTTAGGATGCCTTTCTCGTGACCCTCGCGTTACACGCATTCTGGCCACTACAGATTACTGGGTGTACACACTGCTCGACCCACGGTATAAGGAGAACCTTTCCACTCTCATACCCGAAGAGGAAAGGGGTTTGAGAGTGATGCTATACCACAGGACCCTGGCGGACAAACTGATGGTAAACTTCCCATCCGACAGCGCTAGTGGCAGAAGGCGCAGTCCAGAGGGCCAGGTAGCAGGGGACGCGCGGAGATCAGGCAGCATGTACAGCGAAGGCAGGGGAACACTCTCCAAGGCCTTTGCCAGCTTTATGGCTCCCCAGCAAGACTGTGTCACCGCTCCCCAGTCAAGGCTGAGTCGGCGGAAGCACTGTAAAAGGATGGTGAGGGAGTACGTAGCCGATCGCACTACCGTCCTCCGTGACGCCTCTGCCCCCTACAACTACTGGGTGTCGAAGCTGGACACGTGGCCTGAACTCGCGCTGTATGCCCTGGAGGTGCTTGCTTGTCCTGCGGCTAGCGTCTTGTCAGAGAGGGTGTTTAGTGCGGCTTGGGGAATCATCACGGATAAGCGTACCCGCCTGTCAACCGACAGTGCCGACAGGCTTACACTCATAAAGATGAACAAAGCCTGGATTTCCCCAGAGTTCTCTTCTGCACCAGCGGACAGCAGCGATACCTAAACAATACGTAGGCTGCACCCGCGGATGGAAACATCGTTCTCTATCACCATCAAAAACGGGGACCTTTTAGCTTCATCAATCTGTGTATAATATTCCTCCTCCTCCTCCTGCTCCTCCTCCTCCTGAAACCTCACATAATCACGCTGAACGGGCAATTTTTCTTAGGCCCACAAGGCTCGGTCATATTACTTTAGTAAACAATGTTTATATGTTTCAATTCTCATTAAAGCGTTGAAACTTGCACCTGAACCAATTTTTATTTTAACTGGGCTGCCTACAGGCCTAGTTACAAATTAAGCCACATTAGCCAAAACGATTAATGGGTTTCACCTGCCCTCTTGGTTGGGCATGGGCAATTTTCTGAGGTACATTAGTACTGTTGGTACACCAATTTTTTTGGGCCCTCGCCTACAGTGCAGTCCTAGTAATTTTTATGGGCTTCGCCTGCACTCATGCTACAGCAAGGTGTGTGGGGTTGGCCTACACTTTTGCTACATAAACATATTACCAGTCTGACTGGGGCATGCACTGTGGGCAGAAGCACACCTGTATTGTACGTTACTTCAGCTGTGCTGGGCACTGCAATGGGATATATTTATGTACCGCCGGTGGGTTCCAGGGAGCCACCCATGCTGTGGGTCCACAGGGACTTCACATTAGGGATTTGTACCTGCCAGTGTCTATGTATTAAAAACCCCGGTCAGACTGGGGCATGCAGTGTGGGACCACCTGCATTTAATCGAACGTTACCTCAGCTGTGATGGGCAATGCAATGGGATATATTTATGTACCGCCGGTGGCTTCCTGGGACCCACCCATGCTGTTGCTCCACACAGAGTTGTAACTGCATGTGTCCACTTCTAAAGAACCCCAGTCTGACTGGGGCATGCAGTGTGGGCCGAAGCCCACCTGCATTAAACCTGACGTTACCTCAGCTGTGATGGGCACTGCAATGGGATACATTTATGTACCGCCGGTGGGTTCCAGGGAGTCACCCATGCTGTGGGTGCACACGGAATTCCCATTGCGGAGTTGTACCTGCCTGTGACTATTTATAAAAAACCGCGGTCTGACTGGGGCATGCAGACACCTTAACAGAATGAATAGTGTGTGGCACATAGGTTCCCCATTGCTATGCCCACCCAGGAGAAGTGGCAGTGGAGTGTCATGCAGGCAGTGATTGTGCTTTGTTGGAGGTAGTGTGGTGCTTATCTAAGTTATGCCTTGCTAATGAGGGTTTTTCAGAAGTAAAAATTGTTGGGAGGGGGGGCACTCTTGCCGCTATTGTGGTTTAATAGTGGGACCTGAGAACTTGAGATGCAGCCCAACATGTAGCCCCTCGCCTGCCCTATCCGTTTCTGTGTCGTTCCCATCACTTTCTTGAATTGCCCAGATTTTCACAAATGGAAACCTTAGCGAGCATCGGCGATATACAAAAATGCTCGGGTCGCCCATTGACTTCAATGGGGTTCGTTACTCGAAACGAACCCTCGAGCATCGCGAAAAGTTCGTCTCGAGTAACGAGCACCCGAGCATTTTGGTGCTCGCTCATCTCTAGTGGCTATATAAGGACTTATTATATTGTGTGGCGAGATGTAGTTTTCATTAGTACCATTTTTCAGCACGTATTGTATATCTTTTGTACATTTTTTTGAGAGGGCAAGGATTAAAAAACATCAATTCTGCCATTGTTTGTTTTACAGTGTTAATTGTACAGCAAAAATGACATAATAGATTTTCTCAGCGGGTTGGTATGCTTACAACATTACCAAAATTATATATCTTTTTAGGTTTTGCCAATTTTGCACAATAAACCGCTTCTTTGGAAAAATATTTTTTTGCATTGCTGCATTCAAAGTTGCATAACTTTTTTTATTCTTTCATCAATGCAACTCTGGGAAGGCTTGTTTTTTGTGTGACGAGCTGTAATTTATTGGTATTATTTTAGTCCAAAGGAATATGACAGTTTTATGATCTCTAAATTAGTGTTAGGGGCTTACCAGGCCTATGTGTTATCTCTCCTTCCGACCTGCAAATAAGGAAGGTGGAATAATAGCTCTGCACCCCCTCCTATTGGATGGAAACATTCCTTCAAATCAATGTATGACTTTTTAACAGTCTGTAAAACAATGATTGGCAATAGCACCCCTTCTGGGTGCTCTACTTGGAGAGAGGCAATGCCATCCCCCTACATACTCATCCCCCCACGTGTGTCCACCACCCACCCAAATGTCTCAACCCCCACCTACCACTCCCCGAGTGCTCTCCTTAAGGACACCCTTCTTGACCTTCTTCAGACCTTTCATATTCTCTACTGATGCAAGAACCATGCTCCAAGGTTCATTCCATTTCTGAAGGTATCAAAAATGGCCATAAATTTATGCTCCCAAATTCTTCTGTGACGCTGCGACTTGAAGTTGCCCTTCAGTAGTATAACTCTCATCTGTTCTATGCTGTGTCTGTGACTTGAAAAGGTAATTCCGTCTTTCCCTCTCTAATTGTATGGCGGTGATATCTCATCCTTGCTTTCAGTTTTTGTCCTGTTTCTCCAACATAAAGGCCCCCAACAGGGCATTGACTGCACAAAATCAGGTACACAACATCGGACGTGGGTCACAGGCGGATTTGAAATCCATATGCCGAAAACCCTTTGTCATATAGATTATGGCATAGACTCACTTAAAAATTACATAGTAATGGGGCATTGCAGATTTGCCATGGATTCCACACAAACTCCATGTCAAATGTGATCTTATCCTAAAAGATGTGTAATTTCAATTTTAATTCAAAATATCATAATTATTAGTTTTGTCTCAGCAGATCTGCCCATATGTAGTAGCAAAATAATTAAAATGGTATAAAATAAGATTATATAAAGACTGTACTTTCCTTTTCAAACAGATGAGGCAATCTCATGCCTCCCATTGATGAACAGCAAATATGATACGGTTAAAAATATTGTAAATGAATTTAGAAATGAACAAAATAAAATGTTATTTAGTGAAGATGGAGACTTTTAACTAGAATAGTATAATTATAGACGGAGATAAGTTTATAAACCTTTAGATGGATTCTCTCCAGTACATGAGCACAAAACATTTGTTCCAAGAATTAACAGATGGTCCCCAAATTATTAGGGATTTCAATTTAACAGAACATCTTCCAGGAACAAAAACAAAATTTATACAGCTTGCCGCTCCCATTTGTTATTACACAGCAGCCAGGACCATTCACAAACACCCAATACTGTACACTGTAACAAAATAATGCTTAGGAAAATGTTCCTATACAAGACGGAAAGAAATACTAACATAGGAAATAAAAAAAATATATATATAAAAAAAAAAAAATATATATATATATATATATATATATATATATAGCACTTCCTCCCTTACTTTCCTCCCTTTCATCTTATTTTGTCTCATATTACAATTAAAGCTCAGAAATATATAAAGAAATCTGTATGCCCCAGGAGATCAGCCTTGCCTTCCCCTCTTCATCCTCACTATCCAGTGCATGGCTGTGAATCCACCAGCTGCAGCAGGAGCCTCCTCCCTCTGTGTAGTAGGACAAAAAGATTGGAAAGTTTTGCCCCCTTGGTTAAGCCACGCCCCCTCAACCATTATCTAGCTGAAACCGATTAGTAGGTGATTTGTCCCTGTGTTCTACGTAGAATATCAACAAGAGTGTTTATATATCAGGAAATTGCAAAGAATCCTGAAAACTAAGAAACAGTGGAACTAAGATTATCTCATGTTTAGTTGTATCATTCATTTAACATAGTATGTAAGGCTGAAAAAAAAAATCTGTCCATTTATTTGGCCTATTACCCCCATTATTGATCCAGAGAAAGGTAAAAAAAAACAAAAAAACAATGAGGTGGAAGCCAATTTTCCTCATTTAGGCCCAATGCCCACGGACGGATTATTGCTGTGGAGATCGCAGCCAGACAACCGCCACGAATTCAGCCAGCAATTCAGTGAATTCAATTAATGACTGAGTGCTGCCTCTGATTGGCTGAGTACTGTGACCAATCACAGGCAGCACTCAGCTGTCATTCAATGAATGGCTGAGCGCTGCCTCTGATTGGCTGAGCACTCAGCCAATCAGACACAGTCCTTTCAGGAGGTGGGGATATTCAATCCCTGCCTGCTGAAAGAGCTCCAGTAGAGTGCAGGTGACCCAAGCGGCTAGACAGCGGCAGAGAGGTGAGTATATATTTTTATTTTTACACAAGCTAGGGATGATTTTTCAGAGAAGGGCTTATATTTAAAGCCCTTCCCCAAAAAACACTGCAGGGGTTGCCAGCAGCCCATTGCTTTCAATGGGGCAACCGTCAGCAGCAGCAGCCCCATAGAAAGCAATGGGCATGGAGCTTCATTCACGCGTTTTTTTGCACATCTGTGCGCATGCAAAAAAACGCTCGTCTGAATGAGGCCTTACGGCGAAAACCCACTGCCGTAGGTGCAACTATGCTCACCAGTACGGAGCCTGAACAAGGGAAATTTCTTCCCCTTTGCCGGCAGTTCAAACTCCAAAGTACAGGAGTTTGAAGATAACCGCGTGAAGGCAGGTGCTGCCCGAACTTCCCTGCACGTACTATACGTTACATGCTGAAAAGATAGGGCAAGTCCTATCTTTTCTCGTCCGTAATTTAAACCAGTGAACTCCTATTTAAATCAGTGCTTTCGTTGTGATTATCACGGCCGTATAAGGCGAGAGAAGAACATTCATGCGTTTTTGCCCAAAGACAAGCAGCAGCATCCTGAAGGCGCTAAGATATATGCGAACACTAGTTTGAATCATTTCCCATCTATAGTAGGCCTGAGTCCAGTGTATTCCATGTAAAGTGTTACTACATAGGCAATATTTTTTGCTGTTGTCTCAGTGGAGCCGGCTGCAACACAACCGGGTCGGATTCCGGATGCGGGATCCTGCAGTGGAATCCACCCCTGTGCCCGGCTGATGACCCCGGAATAGAAGTTGCTTCTTGAAATCTTCTGTACTCTGGATGGTCTGGCCAACAAGCCGTCGGACATGCGCAGTACAGATTTTCTCGCTCCATTGTTAGGCGATGATGTGGGTACCGCGGCCTACAAAATTAGACCATGCTGCAATTTTTCCTCGCAACTGATTTCCGCTTGTGTGCAGAAAAATGCACTTTTCCATTGCATGCTATGGAACCTCGAGGCTGACGCCGGCCCCAGATTTTGCAATGCAAAAATACTGTGTGCAGGCGGCCTAAGGCTAACTTCACACGGGCGGGAGTGATATCGGGTCGTAAAACTCGGTCTGATATCACACACACCAACATGCGACATCCCCGTAGATGCAAGGAAGTTTTTTGTTAAAACCGATTCGCATCACTTTGGGGTTCCCATTGTTTTCAATGAGCAAACCTCGCATCGCACTCGCTCACATGTCATGCGATGCTGTGCCGGCCCTATTGGAAACAATGGGCGATGCAGTAAAAAATAAAAATTGGTCATGTGTATGACCCCATTCAAAAGAGTAGGGTTCTCATTTGTGCATCTCGTAATTTACAAATCGAGTGCAATTTTCTGAGGAGCGTAAAAGCAGCCTAAGTGTGGCTTTACATCCACGATGGAACCTTCTTTTGGGGGTTCCACCGCACAAAATACTTGAAGAAATAGTAACGCATACAGGACTTTTTCTTCTGGTGAAATGCGGGGCAGCTAAGCAGAAACTGAACGGACCCCATTATATAGTCAATGGGGTCTATTCGGCGCTGTTCAGTTCCGTTATAAAACGGACCCATCTGGCCAGGGGATTCCCCTTTTCTGTACCCCGAATGGAGCAGGAAAACAAAACCGCCGCCCAGGTGCGAAAGCCTCCTAACTAGAGATGAGCGAGCGTACTCGGTTCGGGTGTTTTTGGACCTGAACACCACTTTTTCCGAGTAACTGACTACTTGGACGAAAATATTCGGGGGGCGGCATGGTGGAGCAAGGGGTAGCAGTGGGGAACAGAGGGGAGCTCTCTCTCCATCCCCCCCCCACTCCCCTCTGCAACCCCCTGCCCCCCGAATCTTTTCGTCCGAGTAGTCAGTTACTTGGAAAAAGCGGTGCTCGAGTGCAAAAACACCCGAACCGAGTACGCTCGCTCATCTCTACTCCTAACCTTTTGCATATTTAATTTTTTGTCCTTAGCTTTGCTGTTAGCAGCAGCGATCTGCTGAAGACCGGATGCTAAGCAGCGGATTATCGATGGGCTCCATGGCACTTTGCATTCTCTAAAACTGCCCTTCTGTAGGTTTCTCTGATATAAGTATATTAAAGGGGTTGTCCCGCGGCAGCAAGTGGGTCTATACACTTCTGTATGGCCATATTAATGCACTTTGTAATGTACATTGTGCATTAATTATGAGCCATACAGAAGTTATTCACTTACCTGTTCTGTTGCTAGCGTCCTCGTTTCCATGGAGCCGTCTAATTTTCAGCGTCTAATCGCCGGATTAGACGGGCTTGCGCAGTCCGGGTCTTCTTCTTTCCTGAATGGGGCCGCTCGTGCCGGAGAGCGGCTCCTTGTAGCTCCGCCCCGTCACGTGCCGATTCCAGCCAATCAGGAGGCTGGAATCGGCAATGGACCGCACAGAAGCCCTGCGGTCCACCGAGAGAGAAGATCCCGGCGGCCATCTTCAGCAGGTAAGTAAGAAGTCACCGGAGCGTGGGGATTCAGGTAAGCACTGTCCGATTTTCTTTTTTAACCCCTGCATCGGGGTTGTCTCGCGTCGAATGGGGGGGGGGGGGGGTGTTGAAAAAAAAAAAAAAACTGTTTCGGCGCGGGACAACCCCTTTAAGAAAGTTTCCTATTCTTCTATGATTGCACAAACGCTAAGTTCTGCATATTTCTAGTTTTCACAGCAAATACAGATTCACATAAAATTTACAACAATCAAAGTTTAAATAACTTTATTTTTTTGGATTCCTAAAGTGTTTGGTGCAGAAAGTACAGACACTAATACAGAGAACAGCGATGTGTTCATTCGTGCTGCTTGAGAATGAACTGCATACTGCATTTCTGTAAGACATGTAGAAGTCCTGCTTTAACCTTCTATAGATGACAGCACATTTTACTAGGACCAGCAGAGGGCGCTCTTTCATATGCAGACAAGACAAATGGAAGGATCACATCAGTCCTACAACACATTTCATACCTAGCAAATGACTAATGTTAAATGATAACATGGTGGACAGAAGATGCATGAAAAGAAAGTAAAGCCCACCATAGATTACATGTGGCCCAGAGAAAATGTGAAGACTGATTAATTATTATTCCAGTCATTTTGTACTGATTCTGATGTTACCTTATTTATATAATGCATACATAGTCCACAGCGCTGTATAGATATCACTATGCCTTCCCCATTGGGGCTCACAGTCTAAATTCACTCACATCAGTATGTTTTTGGAGTGTTGGAGGAAACCCACACAAGTACTGGGTTGGACATATGAAGTCTATGCAGATATTGCCCTTGGTCAGACTTCAGCCCAGGACTTCAGTGCTGCAAGGAAACAGAAGTAACCAACATTACTGAGAGAAATAGTAATAATAACAACTTGTGTTTGCATTCCTGGATTTCAATTCCAATTCCATCCGTTCAGTCGTGTCGGACTCTTGGGTACTCTGCAGGCCGGTCCTCTTCATACTTCTCTAATCTCTACGGCTGCTTTCTATTGCCTGATGTCCATTCCCGTGTCCTTCTTGATGGTGTCCGGCCAATGTGTCTTCTTTCTTCCATTTCCTTTTACCACTGATCATTCCAAGTAACATCTCCAGTGAATTTGCTCTCATCACGTATCCAAAGTCAGTAAGCCTTGGACTTGTGATCTTGCCTAGGACAGCGGTGGGTTGATAAGGTCCAGGTCCGCTTTGTTGGTGACCCTCGCTGTCCAGGGGATTCATATAAGTTTTCTCGAACACCACAGCTAGAAAGCTTCTATTCTTCTTCAGTCCGCTATACTCAATGTCTGCATCTCACAGCCGTATGGCTGGTATTAGCCTTTGTTTGATGGTGACTGAGACATCCTTGCACTTCCATATTGGGTCCATGCTCACCATGGCCGTACGCCCCAGTGCTAATCAATGCGTTGTCTCACCTATCAAGCTGCCACTATGATCGATGAAGGACCCAAGGAATATGAAACTATTAACTACTTTGATGTCCTCGTTGTTGACCTTTACGTGGACTTCCTTGTTGGTAGCGCTCATGATCCTTGTCTTCTTGATGTTCCGGTGAAGTCCCATCTTCTCACTTCTCATACCTGGGTTGCTACATAGATATTTCCTGTTTTCATAAAACAGATAGCTAAGGCTGTTTTCACCCCGGCGTTAGGGACAGTTCAGGGTTTCCATTTCTTTGCTCCGTTTTTAGAGGAGAAAAGTGAAATAAAATAGAACAATATTGATTTCTTTTCCCTATTGATTTCGATGGGGTTTCAAAGGAACGAAAAGTAAAACAGAAAATCTTCCATTTGCTTACATTCCATCAGGTTTCCGTTTTTTCCTTTTTTTAGACAGAAAAATAACACTGTAGACTGCGCTATTCTCCCATACAAAAAAAAACTAAACCTAATAGAATCCTTTCCATTTTCTATCTGTTTTTTTTTTGTAATCCCATTGAAATTAATGAAGAAAAAAGTATCAGTTTTTTTTCCTTTCTATTTCAGTTCCTATCCCACCAAAATGAAACAGAGAGACGAAAACCCTGAACTGACCCGCTAATTTTGGCTAATTTTGGCTCAATGATGTCGTTATATGCTTTTGTGCACATAAATGATTATAATTTATGGTACAAGCCAACAATCAGCATCGAATCAGATATGGTGATATGGTACACAGCAGATTTTTTATTCGCTTCTGTCCATCTGATACACCCAGGTCTACATTTCTGTCTTAGGCGCTAAGCCAGAATGCACCCGTTAGCGGTACAATAGTCATTTGATTTTTTATGCCTGTGCAAATTATCATTTGTCATTTAGTCTTTGGCCGTGTTTAGACTGAAGGATTATCATTCAATTTCTCCTGATCCAACCATTAACTGAACAATTATTGTTCCTTGTAAAAGGGCCCTCACTCTTCAAATATCCAGCAGACCCTTCGATTCACAAACTTTGGAGAGAATTGGTTGTAGATTTCCCCCACAAATGGATAAAATGCAATGAATAAAATATCTCAGTAAGGCTGCCTTCACACTGGCGATTAGAGTAAGTGAAAACGCAGAATTATGAAACCAATGATATTCAATGGATTCCTATTCATCTGCGAGATTTTCACTTGTGCGATGTCGCAAGAAACAAAATCGTGGCATGCCCTATCTATCTGATTTTTGTCGGGCAGAACAAATATATGGTGATCTGGACAGCGCCTCTATGTAGGCAAATGGGCCTATAGTGCTTTGCAGTATGTGATGGCAAAGATATGCAGAGCAGTGAGGGTGGTGTAGACCCTGTCCAGGAGTGTAGACAGAGGAGACCCTGTCCTGTAGTGGGGACATCAAATGAGAGCATGCATGGAATAAAAACTGTGGGGAGGGGGGGGCGGGGGAGCCCCCAGAAGGAATGGGGATAGGAAAAGACAAAAATCCTGCGCTCAGGGTAACCTCAGACAGAAACACCTTTCATGAGACCAAACAGAAGGTCTAGTGTGGCTTAATGTCTCCTAGAATGAGGTGGACAAACCATCAATGGTGACGTGAACAGAGCAGCAGTCTGAGGTTACCCTGAGTGCAGGATTTCTGTCTTTTCTGTGTTTTGTGTTTTTTTTAATCTCCCATGTATCCCTATGGAGACTTATTTTTATTGTATCGCAAAGCACGTGCCATGCGTTTTTAACATTCAAAACTCCTATTGACCTTCGTGCTAAAAAATCACGGCAAAACCATGCTAAAAAAACAACAAAAAGCAGCTCTGAGGCTCAAAAATCATGGGGAAAACTGTGATTTTGCTGCAATTTTCACATGGCAATATCACTATCACCAGTGTGCAGGAGCCCTAAGGCTGGCTTCATGCATTCACAATTGTGTGTATCTAAGCGCAGTACTTTTGCGTGCATATCAGCGTCTTTTGCTGTACTTCTTCTGCATGTTTGGCTTCAATGGAGACCTTTGGTGTGCAAACACACAGAAAAATAGAACACCTATATATTTTTTTTTTGCAAGGCCAAACTGCACGCGCAAAATATTGAGATGTATATAAAGCCATTGAAATCAATGGGTTTTATTTTCCGCATTTTGCACGCACAAATACGAGCAGAAATATATCCGTGTAAGGGCGCCTACCCACTTGCGTTTGCGATTTTCGTGCGTGAAAAACGCAGCGGTTTCCCGCGTTTTCCGCGCGTTTTTCGCGGCTTTTCCATTAATTTCCATTGACTTTCATGGGTGCATTAGGAGAAAAATAAGGACACATATGCAACTGACAGTTCCTATGTTAAAAATCGCAACGCAACGCAAAAAAAAACGCCAGTGGACAGGAGTACATTCAATTCTAATTGCTCTTGAGAAAAAACGCAAAACGCAAAGAAAAAAAAATCACCAGTGGGTGGGCGCCCTAAGGGCGCCTACCCACTTGCGTTTGCGATTTTCGTGCGTGAAAAATGCAGCGTTTTCCGCGAATTTTTGGTGCGTTTTCCACGAGTTTTTCGCGGCATTTTCGCGGCTTTTTCGCGCCTTTTCCGTTAATTTCCATTGACATTCATGGGTGCATTAAGAGAAAAATAAGGACACATATGCAACTGATAGTTCCTATGTTAAAAATTGCAACGGACCGGAAAAAAAAAAAACACAAATGGACAAGAACACATTCTATCCTAATTGCTCTTCAGAAAAAAACGCAAAGGAAAAAAAATCGCAAGTGGGTAGGCGCCCTAAAGCCGGACTAAAATCTGCATTGCAACATTGTGCAAGATCTGCATGCAACACAATCACAGATCCTTCTGCAGATTTGAGCTCATCCTGCAAGCCTTCTGCCCTATGTACATATAGTATATATATATATATATATATATATATATATATATATGGAGTACATAATATATCGTTTCACTGAAGACGGACGACGACTTCATGTTTCGGACTGTGATTTCTTCTAAATTGAATTATGAATGGCTTAGAAGGTACTGTAAAACATAACACAATGTATCCAATTTGTTTGTAAACTCTGATCTGAAATATCCCTTTTGTTTATCACATCACTGAAGAGACACAAATAATATCTGTTTATTTAAATAGTCCGACTTCCAGAAAAAAACAATTAGATTTGTACATTTTGGGGATTTTTTTTTTATAGACAGCAGTTTACGCCATTAATAAAAAACAATCTATGTTCCAATCTCGGAGGGTTATGTATCTGCTGGGAAATTATTCAGGGCTGCTAATCACTGGTATTATTATAATGCAATGACAAGCATGAAGGGATAACAGTATCAAGCTGTCAATTACAGAGGGGACAGCACTTAACATTTTTAATAGTTGTGCTCTCCTCAGCCAATACTAAACATTAAGAACCTCATTTATCAATGTCCAGTACGAAAAAAATCTACAAAAGGTGACCAGGCGTCGTCACGTTGGCCGGGAGCTCGTTTTTAGCGCGCATTCTAGATTTCATGCAAAGTAAAAAAAAAACTGTACAGTAAATGTTATTAGCTGCTAAAAATATGAAGTCACGAGAGTAAAAAAAATCATTAGGGAAACAAGCGGAAACTGGTCTGAATGGAGAGAATGATAGATGACTGAAAGCACCTCTTTGTGGAGGTGGGGGGCGCCGAAGAGGCGAAAAGAACAGCATAGAAGGGCTGTGAGAAGGGATTCGAGGAAGGAAAGCAAATCTCTAACTATGAAGATTAAGCTCTCAAATTAGACAAGGAAACGCAAGTCCCCCCCCCCCCCAAGTCCCCCCCCCCCCCCCCCTATAGAACACATTGATTTCAATCGGTCGTGCACAAAAAAAAAAAGAAAAGCATGCTATGTTTTCCTGCCCACCCAAAGTCCCTGCGGAAGTCAGTGGGAAAAATCTGCTATGAGAAGCATGAAACATTACTTAGGCTGGGTTCACA
Organism: Eleutherodactylus coqui; assembly: GCF_035609145.1. Taxonomy (NCBI): domain Eukaryota; kingdom Metazoa; phylum Chordata; class Amphibia; order Anura; family Eleutherodactylidae; genus Eleutherodactylus; species Eleutherodactylus coqui. The sequence continues at coordinate 204,658,314 of NC_089843.1, read as the reverse complement.
CGGGGTGGAATTTCGCCGCGGCAAATCCGCATGCGGCCGCTAATCCTCAGAAATCTCGTCCACACGGGACGGCAAATCCGCTGCGGCTAAGGCGGCAGAAGTCACCGCTGCAGCGCGGATTTGCCGACTGCAGCATGTCCATTTTTTTTCCCCGCTGCGGCCGCGCTCTCCTCTATGGGAGCGCCGGCTACAGCAGAAGAGCGAACGGCCGGGCCGCTTCAAAGCTGCTGCAGGTTTTGCAGCAGCGGTTCTCCCGGCAGAAATCTCACGGTTTTTCGTTGCGGCCAAACTGCGAGATTTCCACCGAGAACCCACCCTGTGAGAACCCAGCCTTAACCCCTTGAGTGGCAGGTTTCCTACCACCCTGTCGTGCCCACCAGGGCAGGTTTTTTAAAATGGTCTAATCATTGAATTTCAACTAGTTTTGCAGTTGCGTCTCAAAAGCCATAACTTTTTCATTTTTCCATTGACATGGCCATATAAGGGCTTGTTTTTTGCGGGACAAGTTGTGATTTTTTAAACAGGGGGGAGGAAAAAAAGAAATAGGGAAAAAAGAAAAAAAGGGGCCATGTCATTAAGGGGTTAAATAATGTATTAACTTCCTTCTCTGGGTCATTACGACGCACACGGATACCACATGTGTGATTGTATTTTTGATTTTTTACAAAGTAAAGGGAGACAAGTGTTTTTATTATTTTTTTTAATAATTTTTTTTAATTTTTTTTTTTTGTCCCTTTAGGGGACTTCCACAGGGACCCATCAGGACCCCTGATCACATTCCGGGGGTCTGATGGTGACAGCCCTTTACATGCTGCAGTGACAACCCTTTACATGCTGCAGTCACATAGACTGCAGCATGTAAAGGGTTAACACAGCAGAGATCGGAGGTTTTCTCTGATCTCTGCTGTAAGAGCTGGTACCTAGCTGTCCTCTGACAGCCAAGCACCAAGCTCTCCCTGCCACAGAGACCATCGGCTTGCTTCTGACAAGCCGATGGTCTCTATGGCAACCTGTAAACAAAGCAGAACATTGCCGACATATCGGCAATATCTTCTGCTGGTTTTTCAAAGCCCTTGCACTGCTCTGTGTGGGTCTGTGCAGGCAGAGCACACTGTCACAGCTTGTGGCATTGTGCTCTGCAGCTCCCATAGTGATACATAGCCCGGAAATCTTCCGGGCTATGTTGCTATCAGCAGTGGAGCTCGTCCTGGAAAATTTCCGGGCGTGCCACTCAAGGGGTTAAAGTTGGCCTCACATGGGTGTAATTCCTATTGGCAGTGGTCTCTTTCAGCAGGATAATATGCCGTTACGCTGCATGAAGTGTTCAGGAATGGCTTGAGAAACATGACAAAAAATTCAAGATGTTGACTTGACTTTCAGTCTGAGTGAGCATCTGTGGGATGGGCAATAAAAACAAGTCAAATCCATAAAGGTCCTGCGTCACAGCTCGCAGGACTTAAAGGGGTTGTCTGAGACCCCAAACTACTCTTTATTCCTCTAGTTAAATTACAATGACCATCGATACTGCCTGCATGGGTACTTCATCAGTAGCTATGTCACTAGCAGTTGGGCCGTCCTTACATTCACATGAACTGTGCATTCTAATATTTTTCAGTCTTCATGATCCCATACCATTACATTGTACTGCTACTCACGATTGCAAATAAAATTCATCTGTCCCTATAAATAGAAAAAAATAAAAAAAAATTTGTACAAAAAAATTCTATGTGGGTTGTGCCATAATTCTCTCAAATAATTGTATGTTGGATTCCCCTTCAGTGCTGCCAAAATAAACCAGGACCAAGAAATTAGACCATGGAGTCTTGGCTATCATCACTTCCATTCTTTACTAAACCTTTTATAGACTCCTTCTACAGCTTGGCAAATAAGAGCAGTCTTGACTGAGGTCTGCGGCCTTACAGGGTGGAAGTCTTGCTCACTGGGGCAACCAGAGAAAGCGGCAACAGTTTCACAACAGGCTCTAGAGCAGTCACTAACAAGGTCCTTACTAACAAAAGTCTCACTGTGCTGCCCCTTTAAGACCTGCTCTCCAAAATAATTAATACGATACGATGTACAAAACACTTCTCAAGAACAGCATAGTAAGGCCATTATGTATTTTGCTCCAGGTCTACTTCCGTTTCAGGTTTCCATCCTCTATGCAGAAAACTTCATTGACAGAACCGGGATGGAAGCAGGAAGGATCCCCAGGGTATTAGTATATGAGATGGAGACATCTTTGGACTAAGTTTTACAAGGTCTATCCTTTTTAGTTTTTTTTTAGCTTGATTTAAAAGCACCGTCCTTGTCATCAGATTTAGTTACAAAAGACTGAGAGAAACAGAAACCATGTAAAATGGAGACCAAAGAGGTCTCCATATCCCATATTAAACTCTATGGTTCTGGCCCGGTTCCATCCAAGTTTCCATCACTATACAGATGGACACGAAACATAATCTGAAGGAAGCCTAAACTATACTTGGCAAAATGCAACAACGGGATGAAATCTCCAAACTCAGGGGCGTAACTATAGAGGAGGCAGGGGATGCGGTTGCACCCGGGCCCAGGAGTCTTAGGGGGCCCATAAGGCCTCTCTTCTCCATATAGGGAGCCCAGTACTATGAATAAAGCATTATAGTTGGGGGCCCGGTTACAGGTTTTACATTGGGACCCAGGAGCTTCAAGTTACGCCTCTGTCCAAACTCCAACATGGTCTACTGTAGATAGTCTTTACGAGGCACATATCTTGGTCTGTGGATCATTAAGGCTGTGCAGGACTATAGTTGGAGCCTACTGTTTCACCACTAGAAGATCCCCTTTAGCTTTTTGCTTCACTATCAGAAGTCAGTACAATTCTCAGTCTTGCTCCATACACCGGGGACAAGTCTTTTGGCTCGCATGTTGCTTGCTTGCACAACAACAGTACCCCTATGCTTGCCACTTAGTACTCACAGCACACACTCCTCCTCTTCCCCCTTACTTGCGTTCCTTATGAACTTAACCTCCTCCACTGCTTCTCCCTGACGCAATGCAATCCCCCTAATATATATATATATATATATGACCTACCAGTGGTAACAGGGCAGAAGAACAAGAGATATTTGAACCAACAGATAAACTACAATGAATTTGGCACCATAGATGAATTGTATACTTTCCACAAACCTACCTTAGGCTCTAGTCACATCCATGTTATGCTCTTTTTTAATCAATAGTTTTTATAAAGTACAAAAAACTATTTTAAAGCCGTTTTTAGTTAGTAGTTCCAGAATGTTTGATGGCAAGAATATTGCAGTCAGCAGAGCTATTCTCGCCATTGAAATCCCAGAACTCTTGCGAACACCTAAATAGCCCCATTATAAAGGGCCATTTAACCCAGACTGACAATCAGGTATTCCAAAAGGTATTTTAAGGTTTCTGTGCAGTCAGATGCTGACTGTATTGGAGACAAAAAAAATCCCTAATTTGAAATAGAGTATCCTCAGTGTCAGCAGCACCTCGCCCCAGGAGATGTGCCGCCAAAAACGATAATGTTATTTTGCCACATTAATGACCCAGTCAGCCAACAAAACAGATTCTGCAGAGCCGTCAAGGTTCCGTATGAATGGATTGAAGACACTATTGTGAACAGAGCCTTAAAGGGGTTGTCTCGCGAAACAAAGTGGGGTTATACACTTCCGTATGGCCATATTAATGCACTTTGTAATGTACATTGTGCATTAATTATGAGCCATACAGAAGTTATTCACTTACCTGCTCCGTTGCTAGCGTCCTCGTCTCCATGGTTCCGTCTAAATTCGCTGGCAGCTTGCTTTTTTAGACGCGCTTGCGCAGTCCGGTCTTCTCCATTCAGCACGAGCCGCTTCAGTGTGCTCCCCGCTACAGCTCTTCTGCGCATGCGCAGACGAGCTGTCACTGCTCGGGAGCGCGCTGGAGCGGCCATTCTGTACCTTCCTCTGTTAGAGGAAGGTGTAGAAACTGGAGCTGCCCAGCGGAGAAGCCCAGCCCAGCCCAGCCCAGCAGCCCCGAGAAGCGTCCCAGGTAAGTGATGGGTCGGGGGGGGGCTGCCGCTGCGCCGGGCTGGCGCCGGGGGAACTAGCGCTGCGCCGGGGGAACTAGCGCTGCGCCGGGGGGGCTGCCGATGTGATGGGGGAACTAGCGCTAGGCCGGGGGGGGGGCTGTCGCTGCGCCGGGGGGGCAGCCGCTGTGATGGGGGAACTAGCGCTAGGCCGGGGGGGCTGTCGCTGGGGGGGGGGGCTGCGCCGGTTACCTTCTGCCTGGCGGTGGGTGACTGGTCGGCGGCTGCGGGGCGTCCGGTCGGCGGCTGCTTGGCGTCCGGTTGCCATGGAGACACAGCTGGCAGCGTCTCGGGAGCGCGCACGTCGGGCTGCAGCGAGCGACGGGGAAAGAGCCGGCGGCCATCTTGGGGAAACTTTTATAAGTTGCTGAAACGCTGGAACGGTAAGTAGAAACCAGCTAGGAAAGTAATTTACAGGGGTAATTAGTAATGTATGTTTAATTAGGGGGACTGGGCAAAAAAAAAAAAAATCACTGCTTCCTCGAGACATCTCCTTTAACTACAGTACAACTATAAGGGTGGATTAGACAGCTGTAGATCCGTCATCCTTTCATGTTCTGAAATACCTGCACATAGGTGTTCTGCTACGCATGCAGTGGTGTAACTATAATGGGTGCAGAGGATGCGGTCGCAGGAGGGCCCTGGAGCCATAAGGTCTCTTTTCCTCATATAAGGAGACTAGGACTATGGATGAAGCATCATAGCTGGGGGGGCCCGATTATAGAGTTTATATCGGGGCCCAGTTTCTACGTATTAGCCACATAGACTTCCTTACAGTGGCAATTAAATGAAAATACTTTGGTAAACTAGTGCAGAAGTTAAGCGATGCCGTCCCTTGGCAAAGCAGTGACTGAAGCTGAAGTAAAAATGTTTCCTGATAATTTTATTAACTGATTGACATGAGTTAATGCATTTGAATATTTGATTGTGTCATAAAACCTGAACTAAGCTCATTATTCACTTTAATACAGCTATTACATTAGACTAAATTAAAAGAATTTTATGGAAAAAATTACAATTAAAGCTAAAGTTGATTACTTTTACAACTTGGAGAAATATATCAAATTCTATTGCAAAACGGTACACAGAAATAGAGCCAGTACAGCAAAATGAGATAACAATGATAACGCTGACCAAACCTGAAAGTGTATATATATATATATACGCATTGTCAAAAATATCAAGCACCTAGAATAAGTTATCTGAATCACATGAAACTATGAAACTTCCTATGTGTGATTGTAACATTGATGTAAGTAAGTGATTACAATATCAGAGCAAAGGATAATTTATTGCAGAAAACTGACCCCTTGACGGGAGGCTCTAGTACCCTGTTGTACCCCCTCTAGCTTGGATACATGATGTGATACAGACAGGCATGGAGGCTCTAGTACCCTGTAGTAACACCTCTAGCTTGGATACATGATGTGATACAGACAGGCATGGAGGCTCTAGTACCCTGTAGTAACACCTCTAGCTTGGATACAAGATGTAATACAGGTGGGCATGGAGGCTCTAGTACCCTGTTGGTCCGCCTCTAGCTTTGAAGACTTCCATTGAAGGAGAACTCATCACCTTCTGTGGCAACTTGTTTTACTCATTGATCACCCTCTCTCTAAATCTACCTAACGGTTGCCTTGTCAATCCCATATTTGGTCATTTTTTCAAGAAGGATAGTAGGAGAACCTGTGTCAAATGCTTTGATTTAGTCAAGATATACTACATCTACTGCATTTCCCTGATCAACCCGTCTGTTATTCTGCCGAAAAAGGAAATTAGATGAGTCTTGTTTGTTACAAATCCGTGCTGGCTCTGGTTAATTACGCCATTCTTATCCAAGTACTTACATGAATGCTGTTTAATAATTTGTACAAAGATATTTCCCAGTATAGAAGTCAGGCTTACAGGCCTGTAGTTTCCTGGGTCCACCTTTTTCCCATTTTTTAAGATAGGGATAACGTTTGCCTTTCTCCAATCTTCTAGGACTTTTTCTGTTCTCCGGGGTATTAACAAAGATACAGGTGGTTGGATACAGAGAGATGGGTTTTCCTGTTTTGGCCATAGAAAACAGAGATGGGAATACCTCTTTACGCTCTTTAAGTGAAAAAAAAAACAACAATTGCTTATTTTCTGCCATTTTAGGAGACAGGAACACCTATCTGGCCCATAATTGTTAGGCACTGGGTTTTATGGTTCTTGAGGGCCTTTGCCTTGCACAGTTTTCTATTTGCTTCTTTTTAAGACATCACATATTGCATGTTAAATTATCTTGTCATAATCATGTTGTTAGGGTGTTCTGCTGGGATCTGTAGTGCTAAGGTTCCTAGCAGCACAGCTGCATGGGTTGGGGCTAATTGAGCTGGCTGGGTGTAGTATTCTCCAGCAGCCAATCCCCTTTAGTCTGCAGCACATAAAAACCTGCATCTCTCAGTAGTTGATGCTGGTCTTTGTACTGTTTGGAAATCTCTGTTCTGTGCCTGCTCAGAGCTGTGTTTGCATGTTGGTCTGTTGTGTCTCTTTGCTTCCCAAAGATGATTTGGACACCTGTAGTCCTTGTCTGTATCATATGCAGACTCCCTCTTCCCTTCCCCTGACAGGTGCAGCCTCCAAATGTCTTATGTCTCATCTGCATGTCAGTTGGTGGATCCCTGACACAGTTCCCTATGTCAGGATGGTGGCTGTCTATTCCCCTAGTATGAGGACACCTAGACTTGCTGTGTTGTTTCATCTGTGTGCATGTGAGCTCTGGGTGGAGTCTGTGTTGTATGCACTACTTGTTGTAGTCTGGTATGAGCAGTCCAGTGCAGTGCTCACTCTGTCTCTGTTTGTGGTATGAACTGGTTCTATGTGTGGTGGCTGCAAGGAAGGTTGCTTTGTGATCTGTGTTCCGTTGTCTGTCCTGTTGCAGCTTGCGGTGTGAACTGTGTTCCGTTGTCTGTCCTGTTGCAGCTTGCAGTGTGAACTGTGTCTGGTGCCGCTGGACTCCTGGTTAGTGTAGAGACTAGCAATATAGCCAGGAGCTGTGAAGTGGCCTGCTAGCATCCATGTTTTGATCAAAATGTCAACTAATACCTGGTATTTATATATAGCTTATCACCTGTTTCTAGTGGTTGCATTTTGGCTGCTGTATGCTGTTGTCTGGCTTTGTGTGTCTTCTTGTTCTGTCCACTTGTTCCTGGCATGTGTATGTGTCCTGTTCTGGTGCCGTGGTTCCTAGGAGCAGCTAGGGCCCAGATCCGAAGACTGCTGGGGCGCCCTTTATCAGGGCGATGTCCCCGCTCAGGCAGGGCCATGTAATCCTCCATGACATGCTTGAAACCCATTCGTGTGTATCCGTTCTTTGGTCACGTGTGGGCCCCGTGCTTAGTTTGCCCACACAATCGTAACACATATCCTAGATCTCAAGGGAGTTTTGGCCTACATGGAAGATGAGAAGTCAGAAAAAATGGTTGGGCATGAAAGAGATAAAGGACTTGTAGCAAGAGCACAACCTCTATTCATATGCCCTATTATGTCACATGGGAGTCACAGAGTGGGGTCCCTTGCTTGGGATCCTACTCTATGACCCAGGACAGAGAGCTTCTCTGTAAGGATGGATCCTATTCTGTTGGACCTTGTGTCGTTCTGGTATGAAAGGATAGCCATTCTTGTAATCTTGCATTTTCTCTACACCTGCCAACAAGGGGCAATACTTGATTTGCCATGGTTTCCCCTGGAAAAAACAGCTGATTGCTTGGGTGTTGGGAGTGGAACAGTTTTCAGCTGCTCAGCTTCAGTCCCACATTCCGAGAGGCATTATACATGTTGACACAACCCCTTTAAGAATTGTTATGTTGCATTTTTAATTGGTAAGTGACCAAACCAACTTCACACACACAGGTGTTATAGTATTCATTCAGCGTAGTGGTAGCGAAAAAGGGAGAGGAGGTGGAGCTACTTCAATGAGGATCCAGTGTAGAGCGGGGTGTTATTTCATATCCATAGGTTTTGAGGTGCTGCCAAAAACAGTGACTATGCAACCTGAATAGGTTGGCCAGTGATACAATAAATGGATAAGATGAAAAAACGGATAGGTTGGAGCAACCTCTTAGATTGATGTGCGCGTACTTACATTGTAAAAGAATATATATATTTAATAAAAACCAGCATTAAACACAAAGCATTTCCTTAGTCTCGTTGGAGACACACTACGTAAAATAAATGTCCTACTTACTCCTTATGGTTTCATCCATTATATACAGTTCTATATAGAACCTCACTTGTATTTCAAGTCTATTCAATGTAGTTATTCCCTGCATAGTATATCTTGCTCTCTAGTTCTTTGTTTCATAACTCTATACTGTTTGCATTTTATACTCTCAACTAAATATGCATTTCATCTGAGCAGACTATTTATTTACCTGACCTGTTAGATGAAGTTGGGCTTGTCTTCAAATTATATTCCTGTCTTGTCCTCCATTTTTGTCACTTGGTTCTTGTGGTCCTTCTCTCCATATCGACTCCTTGTCTGTTTACTTTGGAATTTTGGTTCTGTCTTATCTTCCAACTTGCTTCATCCTGACTGCTATTCTGCTGATGACTCTTGACTAAGTTCCTGACTTAACATGGTAACAAAGTATGTAAGGCCAACAATAGACATGTGTCCATCCAGTTCCGTCTATTACCCCCCAATGTTGATCCAGAGTAAGGCAAAAAAAAAAAACTAATGAGGTAGAAGCTAATTTTCCCCATTAAAGGGATAAAAATCCTTCCTGACTCCAGTCTGACAATCAGAATAATCACTGGCCCTTTTGAAGTTATTAATTATTAGAAAATATATAACATTGTATCACTTAAGAAAAGTGTCCAGGCCCCTCTTGAACTCTTTTATCAAATTTTCCATCACCACGTCCTCAGGCAGAGAGTTCCATAGTCTCACTGCTCTTACAGTAAAGAACTCCCTTCTATGTTGGTGTATAGAGCGCCCCCTTGTTACAGTCACAGTCCTTAGTATAAATAGATGATGGGAGAGATCTCTGTATTGTCCCCTGATATATTTATACATAGTTATTAGGTCGCCCCTCGGCCGTCTTTTTTCTAAACTAAATATTCCCAATTTTGATAGCCTCTCTGTAGTCCACCTATTCCGTTTATTACTTTAGTCGCCTTTGTACTCGCTTAAGCTTTGATATGTCCTTCCTGAGTACTGGTGCACTGTATGCACTGTACCGGTACCTGTATGCAATATTCCATGTGTGGTCTGAATAGTGACTTGTAAAGAGGAAGAACTATGTTCTCGTTATGTGCCCCTTGACCTCTTCTGATGCACACATGACCATATTTGCCTCGGCAGCAGCTGCCTGACACTGGTTGCTCCAATTAAGCTTACAGTTAACTAAAATCCCCAAGTCCTTTTCCATGTCGGTATTCCCTAGTGGTTTCCCATTTAGTGTGTAATGGTGACATATATTCTTTCTGTCCATTTGCATAACCTTACATTTATCGGTATTAAACCTGATTTGCCACTTTTCTGCCACCAACTTATTCAGATCCTCCTGCAACTGCCTTGTGTCCTCTTTTGTGTTAATTTCTTCACATAGTTTTGTGACATCTGCAAATATTACTATTTTACAATGCATTTCGTCACCAGGCCAATAATAAATATATTAAACAGCACTAGCAATTGTGACCCAATCAGAGTATGAACCATTAATAACCCCCCTCTGCTTTTTATCACTGACCAGTTATTTACCCACTTACCCACATTCTCGCCCAGACCAAGCATTCTCATTTTATATACCAACCTTTTATGCGGCACATTATAAAACATTTTGGAAAAGTCCAGATACACAAAATCCAGGGACTCTCCCCAGTAAACACTTACCTTTTCATAGAAGCTGATTAGGTTGGTTTGACAGGAGAGGTCTCTCACAAACTTATGCTAATACAGAGTTATATTGCCATTTGCCTTGAGGGACTCCAGAATAGTATCTCTTAGAAACGTTTCAAACATTTTACCCACAATAGAAGACTTACCGCCCTGTAGTTTCCAGGTTCATTTTTTGATCCCTTTTTGAATATCGGCACCCCATTGGCTATGTGCCAATTCAATGAAACAAACCCTGTCACTATTGAGTGCCAAAATATAAGAAGCAAGGTTCTGTGTATCGCATTACTTAATTCCCTTAAAACTCGGGGGTGGATGCCATCGGGACCTGGTGATTTGTCTATTTTAATCTTTTTAAAGTGGCTCTGCACTTCTTCCTGGGTTAGACTAGTGACATTTAGTGGAGAGTTTCACCATCACTCGTCATCTCATCTGACATTTCATTTCCCTCTGAGAATACACTGGAGAGAAAGCTATTTAATAGATTTGCTTTCTCCTCATCACCCTTTTACAATTTCTCCTACATTATTTATTAAAGGGCCAACACTTTCAATATTAATCTTTTTTTACTATTTATATAGTTGACTAACAGTTTAGGGTTAGTTTTACTCTCTTTGGCAATAACTCTATCTGTCTTCATCTTTGCTGCTTTTATCTGATTTTTACATAATTTCTTTTTTTACTTTCAGGTTTTTAGTGCTTTTTTGTTGCCTTCTTGTTTTAGTAGTTTAAACGCTGTCTTTTTGCTGTTTATTGCCGCTTTACATCTTTATTCAGCAACACTGGTTTTCTCCTATTACTAAGTCTTTCATTCCTGTAAGATATGCATCGCCAAATGTAAGTAATTAGGATGTGTAGTTCTTTAGGAATTAACCACCAGGCAAACAGTAATAGTCCAATCGTGTTGGTTTATTTACATAAAATAAATAAAGGAACAACTGTTTGTCTCCAGCAAACAAAAGGAATGCAATGTCATTCACACCATGAGCAATGACACTAGTAGCTCTCACCCAGCTTTCCCAAGGATAGGTTCCACACAGCTTTCCTTACAGATAAGTCTTGAGCTCACACATTATTCGGCTTTCCATCCAGATCTCTCTCCTAGACCTCTCTCCCTTCATTTCAGGCTTTTACAAACAGACCAACAGTGATTCTCAGTCCAGTTCTCTCCCTGGATCTCTCTCTCTGTTATCTTCCAGCCAACTTACCTCTGAGTGTGGCAGGAACTGATCTTTTTTACCTTACTTCCTGCTACAGCCACAGGTGTTTTCCCTCATTTTAAGTATCAGAATGTCTTTCCACAGCCGCCTACAGGTCATTCTGTATACTACTCTTCTACCACTGGTGTAACTATAGGGGATGCAGAGGATGTGGTTGCATCTGGGTCCAGGAGTCTTAGGGGGCCCATTAGGCCTCTCTTCTCCCTATAGGGAGCCCAGTACTATGAATAAAGCATTATAGTTGGGGGCTGTGTTACAGGTTTTGCATTGGGGCCCAGGAGCATCAAGTTAAGGGGTTAAGAGAAGTTGGGAAGCCCCAAGATAAACTTTTGCACCTGGGCCCATGAGTCTTTAGCTACGTTCCTGCCTTCTACAGATTGTTAGGTTGTGCTCCAGGGACATGTATTTTTATGGGTTTACAGGAGCATGGCTTCACAGGTGTGGGATAATTGTACTGGCTGGGTGTGGGTTTTTCCAGAAAGCTCTGGGATTCTGCCGCAACGTCGGAGTAACTGAGGCACTGTCAGGACGAGCACTCACATTGTAGAGGTAAGCCAAAATCTGATCCTGCCCCTGTTGCTGAATTGATAGTTACTGAAATAGTTCAGACAGATCTGCGTTTTTGGGTCAACGGAATTCATGGCTTCCGGGTACTATTACGTGTTTGGATGTCGAACCCCTGTGCCATTCCTCTGAGCAGAGAAAACCCCCTGGAAGGACTGACAGCTGACCCAGAGACCGGATGCTCACTCCTCAGCATATAGCTAGATACAAGGCAGAGACTGGGACTGAGCTAGTCCTGAGCTGGAATGGGGTAATGAAGTACCTGCCTAACAGAGTGGAGTAATCATCCCGATAAGGATGGCCCCGGGCTGGAAACTGGGCACTGAATAACCCTGTCAAGGCCCTAAGCAGAACTGGATGTATCAAGCAGAAACAGGAATCGAGGAAGTGAGCAGCAACAGGTGATCTGTGTAAAGCACAAGTAGCTTCCAGCTATAGCACACTTGAGATCGGATGTCACAGAGATACTGCAGGAGCAGCAGCCATGAGCCATCATAGAAGCACAACAGCAACCCAGAAGTACTGGATAGCATCTCTGGGTAAGCTATATAGTGGAGTGATTGGCAAACAGCCTGCAGCTGGATGGAGAAGTCAGGAACCGTTAACTCTGGAGATGCTGGAGTAGAAGAAGTTAAATTAGCTGTCAGACTTTAACCATCTCCAATTTAAAAAAAAATATTTTTATGTAAAAATACACAGACTTCTTTTAAAAAAAAGAAAAAAATTGCAAAAATGTCTTTTAGGGACATAGCCTTAGAGGAATAATCCCATGAGTTTAAGTCATTACTTTTCCACAGGATAGGTGATAATTCTGTGATCGCTTGGGTTCTGACCACTATGAGGGACCTTTCACAGGGACCCAATAATGCCACCAGGAAGCAGCAGAATTTGTGGCTGCCGAATTCAGCACCGAGATCCGCAGGGGTTAATGCAGATTTTCGTGTGGAATTGCAGGCTGATTTAAACCATCTAATTTCCGCATCAAAATCCACATGAAGCCGTGTGGATTTTGGTGCAGAATTAACTGCGACTTGAGACTTCTTCAGATGACTGTATTTGCATGTACAATACACGTGCGCAATGCGTGGATAATAGAACCCAGTGATGTCAATGGGTTTGTTCTCATGAGCGTGTTTTACGTGCACATCTTGTGCATGCGCGAAAAATAGGACCTCTTCTTCTGTTTGTGCGTATTTACGCACCAAGGGCCCAATAGCAGTCTATGGAAGCAGTGCAAAAGCAGAATACATTGCGTGATTTCACTGTGAAAACAACGCCTCTTGACCTCATTAGTCTAAATAGCCTTATAAATCACAGAAGGGGTCTGTGTGCATATGAACCGGCCCTGCGTGCGCAAAAGGTAGAGTACTATGCGCCAATACACGCACAAATCTACCTTATCAGACCTCGTTCACTGCACAAATAAGTTGTGCCAAAGCATGCAAAATTGCGCACACAGTCGTCTGCAGTGGAAAAGCTTTTTGCTGAGAGCTCCTTCACACGGACGTTTTGCGAGCGTTTTCGCGCACACAAAACTGCTTGTGCAAACCGCAGACAATAGAACCCGTTGATATTAATGGGTACCCTCACATTGGGCATTTTTGCGCGCACATTTCCATCATGAAAAAAAATATGTGGCATGCTCAACTTTTATGTGCATCTGCGCACCCAAGGCAACATAGGAGTCTATGGGACCGCGCACGTAACTGCGCCATTTTGCATTGTTAATTGATAGCATCGGGGACTAGGCTGCCGGTTCTCATGCCAATGTGAGCGGCACGGCAGCATAAAAAAGTATAATAAACAGCATGGATATGCTCGTGCGAACACATGACAGAGCGCTATTCACAGTACAATCACGTTATCCACTTGTGGGCGTATCTACGCATACGTTCGTGTTCAGGAGCCCTGAGGAATTAATACTGCAATTAAAACGTAAAAACGCAAGGAATTCCAGAAGACGTCATGCAGAACACGTTCCATAGTTAAAAACGCAACAAATCCGTCAGCGAGGGTTCCTACACAGGGCGACTTTTCAATAGGTTTCTTCACATTTGCCACGCAAGGCACCATAGCAGTCTGTGTGGGTGAGCAAGTGCGTACCCATCCGCACAAAATCGCTCACTTACCTGCACAATTTTGCAGTGTTAATTGATAACACTGGGGACTAATTAGGCTGCTCAGCCAGTTCAAGAATGCCTTAGCATTTCTTTCACCATTCTGCAAATAAGCTATGGGTGAAGATGGAACAATATCTAAATCCTTTTCGGATACAAGGGGCTTACTGGATTCCTCGGAGACTGGACTGAGAGAGAATGGGGGCTCTAGGAATATAGAAATGTCTACTCCACCTTGATGGTATGGACAGCCTTTCAAGACTCACCATCTTTCTCTAGCTGGCTAGCAAGTGGGATTGTACAGTGAGGCCTCAGTCACACGGGTGCATCGGCACCGGTACACCGGCGGCGATGCGCCCGTGTGACTGACACCAGCAGACGGACGTACCTGAAGACGACCGTCTCTCTGCAGCGCCGGGAGGAAGAACATGTGACCGGCTCCATTGCCGGTCATGTGTTCTATGATCAGCGCTGGAGAGAGACAGCCGTCTTCTAACTGACAGTCACACAGGTGCATCGGTGTGGGTGTACGGGTGCTGATGCGCCCTTGTGACTGAGCCCTAAGAGGGGTTATTCCATCTATACATCTATTTAAGCACCCAATAGGCTATCCTATGATTTGCGGTCCACATCTTCGGAGCTCCTTCTTCTCTTTCTTCTTCTTCTTTCCGTCTATCTTCTCTGTTTCCCCTCTTTTCATCTTCCCTGTTTTTAGGTCTCTCGCTATATTACCTCCCCCCTGCTGCGTCAAAATCTTTAGATAGAAGTGCAGATTTTGGTACAGAATTCAGGTACACCATATTCTGCAAAGCTATTGCCCCCATTTTTTTTTTCCTGCGGCTAGGGCTTATTTAAGGGCTTTGACAGTAGGATTTCTTACTGTAAAACTTGCATCAATTCGCACAAAAACTGCGTTTCTATGCAAATCGAAAAACGTGTCCTATTTTTTTCCAGAGCGAATTTTAAACGCATGTAAGAAATAGACACGTGACCACTGTCATTGGAAAGCCTTGGTTCTAATAGATCCATTTTAATAATGTGCCTATACATGTGTTTAAAATTCGCTTGTCTGACTGAGCCCTTATTGTATGGTGGATGGAGTGCAGGTATTGGAGCGTCCCTCTCACTGTGTTCCTCAGACATACTTTTTGCAAGATTTATTTTACTTTACTCTAACTCCTTTCAACCTGAATTGAGGGGAGGAGCTACAGAGCGACACAACCGCAACTAATTAGCCACTCTCCATGCAGCTAAATTGTGGCCTGAGCGATGCTCAAACAAAACTGTATTGGCTTTTTCACTTGTACAGCTTGGAGTAATCAGTGTGGGGGAGGGCATCAATGTGACAGCATCCAGGGGTTTCACCTTGTTGTCAATGGGGCCGGCAGCAGCAGCGCCGGTCCCGTTGAAAACATGTGGAGAAGATTGTGCTCCTCTGCCACTGCTGTGACAGTTGTGGTAGGAAATTCCTTCATCCCTGCAGGGAGTCCCCTCATTACTGAACACTGTGACAGTGTTCAGTGACAAAGGGACTCCCCGCGGTGATGAACAATTCCCCTGCCACAGCTGTAGCAGAGAAGCGCGATGCTATTCCATTGATGCCAGCCCCATTGACAACAAAGTGGGATCCCTGGATCTGACAGCATCCAGGGGTTTCACATCTAAGGAATTACTCCCATTCATTTTGCTAATACTTTTGTTTGATTGGAGTAAGACATGTTTCCATAATTGCAGAAATAGTGGACTCACAGGGGATAATTCCTCCCGCCGGTGTATAAGAAACACACACAATCTGATTTCTGGAAATACATCTGCATGTAAAGTAATAAGAGTCTCTAATGTGCAGTAATGTTCTGTACAAGATAGAAATGCCATCAATTGGAGCACAAGGTTTCTGCACAGAACAAACTGCAATCCAAAGACAGATGTTTGTATAAATTGTTGCACCTTAGAAACATTAACATTTCATTCCGTCAATCCCGGAAAGTATATTGATTTGGAATGGACAGAACAGCCTCTCCTAGTGGTGAATAGTGAGTATTCTGTGTTTATAAATATGCTAAAAGGTACACAAATATTACTTCTCTGGGTTCCACTTTGGTCAGATTGGGAAAGGGACGTTTCCGGTCTGATTTCCCCAGTTTGTTTAAGTATTATATCCTAACCCTTTCCAGTCCACTGTCTGACCTCTGAAGACATTATGATTTAGGGCTGTACAGCTCCGATGTTGAAAGACGTCCGTCAGGGTTGTCTTACTGTATATTGCCAGCCTCTCTGCTGTCGGAGCCTATCCAACGTGTCATCTCATGTAGTACTGGCTTTAGCCAGCAGATAGCGCCGTTGTATAACGGCAGAAAAAGTGTGACCCCCCCCCCCCTAGGAAAACCCGGATACGAATTGGATTGGAAAGGGTTAATGCTAAACTGAATTGCCTCACTACTACAAATGTTCATGACTTGATTACATTATGCCATCAGATATTTAATTGGTAGAGATCTGTCTATTTGTTTTTATGATTGACTATTAACTCTAACGGTCCGATCGTTCCGTTTCTAACAAAAGCGGAGTGAAGCCAACAGAAGCCAAAATGGCACTGATTTTCTTACTGCTGTTTCCACTTCATGCTAGTGATCGATGGGAGTCATAACAGTTAGAATCGCACTGATTAGATGTTGATGGCATATCCTAATGGGATATGCCATTAACCCTTTTCAATCCACTATTTGACGTTTTTCTACATTCTGATTGAAGCTTGTATAGCTCCGCTGTCAGAAGACGTCTGACAGGGTATTCTTACCATCTATTGCCAGCCACTCCGCTGTTGGAGCCTCTCTTGCAGACACACACTGGCTTTAACCAGCAGATGGCACCATTGTATAACAGCAAAAGGAGAAAGCCTTTTAGGAAACCCTGAATCCCAAATTGGATTGGAAAGGGTTAAGGGCTCTAGTGATGCAAGTGTTTTAAGCTGGACATATCAACAGGATTCTAAGGGACGCTTCACATGGGCGGAAAATTTCCGCAATCCACAGCTAAGGGCTTCAACAAACGAACATATGAGCAAATAGACTCGTCCCAGCAAAGCGTATTTGTGCATGAAGAAGGGTGGTCTGCAGGGTCGCACCCTTCACCTTGATTTTTTATGTGCAGCATGCTCATAAAAATGAGCCCATTGAAATCAATGGGTTTGCTTTGTTTTACAGACATGAGTTTTATGTGCGCAAAAATGTGCATCTGATTAAGCCCTAAAGAATCAATGGAATCTGGTGTAGATTTCGATTCACATTATGGACCTTTTACATGGGATGGAAATAGTTTGCAACAAAGTTGTGGAATGTGCCGTTCTGCAAAATATTCAGCACCAAAATCTGCACTTTGGGATTGAAAGTAGCAGAATCCTGTCAATTCTGTCACAAAATACACAGTTAAGAGTATGGATTTTGGTGCGGAGTTCGGAGGCTGCATATTCTGCACGCTGTTGTGGAATATTCTGTCCCATGTGAAAAGTCCCTGAAAGGTCTCTTACCTGCATGTGGATTTTGGTGCAGAATTGTCTGCGTCTTTACCTGCGGAATGTGACTAAAGCACTTTTCAGACCTTGTTCTTAGGCTTCTTTCAGACGGCTGGGAGATCGGGAAGCCACCTCTTTTTTCAAACTCCTGCGCTCTGGCATGGAGTTTGAATTTCCGCTGAAGGGGAAGGGATTCCCTCGATAAGATGCAAATACGCTCCGTGCTGCCAAGTGTAGTTGAGCCTACGGCCATCTAAATAAGCCCTAAAGGTGAAAAATCCAGAAAAGTACTTAAAGAGGTACTTTGCCTTCTGTTTTCAGGTCTGATGTTCCCTTCAGCTCATGTATCCACAGCATTAACAGCTTCCCATCAAGTTATGACTAAGGACCTGAAATGGGTTCAAAACACAAAAAAGTGTATTTTTGCTGAGAATTCATTCATAATAAGGTTGCTTGTAGATCAGCAGTTGCTTCAATAACCGGTTTCCATTTGGTGCTTGGGGTACCGTCAGGCAATTTCCTTGCAGCCCGACCTTTGGACGTCTTCTTTGTCCATCATATCTGGAATCCTGGACCGCTAAGCTTCAAAATCTCAAATGTATATAAAAAAGGATATAGAATATTTTCAAATCCATGGAATGAAATAAGCAGACATGAAGAGCGGAATATTCAGATCCCAAATAGTGTTCAGATTACAATCAAGTAGTTTAGACAATCGAAGAAGGCCATAAGGCTTAATAGAATTGATGATTGCTTACAGATGGATGATTAACTCGCTGGATTTAAAGAAAGAATATTAAAAAAAAACCTTTCTGGACTGCTACCTAATAGATATATGGCCATATGGAAAATAACTGTATGCTGTGCATAGTCATAGTGGAGAGCAGGTGGCAGAAACTGGGATTTTGATTGGGTGTTTGAGATTTGGAAAGTGTTAAGCTTTTCTAATGATTTTAATTTACATAAACCCTATACTCTCATAGACTTGGTAAGATTATTCATTGTTTGCTGAGCGGAGTCAATCATGACAAATGATTCCCAATGTAGGCCTCTTCTCTCTATGCAGCCAATGCAGTGATTTTCTGACTATTTCAGCTCACAGAGTAGAAATATTCGGCTATTTTCACACGGGCGATTGCAATTCTTACGGCAAAATCTCCTCTTTATTCCTGCAGTTTTTTTTATCGCAAAAGTCAATAAAACGTTCTAATGTTAAATCGCAGCATGCGTTTGTTATGATAAGAAGAAGCCTCCATAAGGAAACATGGGAGATAATAAAAAAAAAATAATAATAAAAATCGCAGAAAGATAGAGCACGCCGAGATTTTTTGTTCTCTCAACATCGCATGAGTGAAAAAATAGCAGATGGGAAGGAAACCATTGAAAATCATTGGCTTTATAAGCTGCCTTTTTACTGACAATTGCATCAGGCGAAAATCGCATGATTTTCGCGCCCGTGTGAAACCAACCTAACTAACTAGAGAGGAGGGAGCATACTCGCTAAGGGCAATTGCTCGAGCGAGCATTGCCCTTAGCGAGTACCTGCCCGCTCGAGAGAAAAGGTTCGGGTGCCGGCGGCGGGCGGGGAGCGGTGGGGGAGAGTGGGGAGGGGGGGGAGAGAGATCTCCCCTCCGTTCCTCCCCGCTCTCCCCCGCAGCTCCCTGCCTGCCGCCGGCACCCGAACCTTTTCTCTCAAGCGGGCAGGTACTCGCTAAGGGCAAGGAGTACAGTAATATGCACAAAAATGTACACAAAGGCGCATCATTTATGGTGCAAATGCGCTGTGCTTATGCAAGTATTTTTGCGCATACGCCCTGAGTCACTCAATATATAGGGCTCCGTGTACGTTGGACAGGACACAGTATTTGGGCAAAAACACGTGCTGCAACAGAGCGTATTAGCGCATGAACTGTGCTTTTTTTTCTGACTATTCAAACTCCGCTGTAGTGCCAGCGAGTTTGAAAAAAAAAAAAAGTGGGATGATAGGTCCTGCCTGTAGTCTTAGCTACATGCGAGAAAGATATGGCAAGTCGTATCTTTTCTCATGCATAGTAATAACGCGCGGGAATCCCGATCGTAGAAACAAAACTAACCATTGAAATCAATGGTTTTGCTTCGGACGCATAATGGGGCTAAAACACACCCATCTGTTCAAGATCTTTATGTGACATTCAATATTTTTTGCAACCGAATTCTTACACAGCGCACAGCCACAACTGGGTGAATAAGTCCCTAACTGGTAGAAGTCCATGAGAGAGGCAGGATAAATGCTACAAGTTAAAAAAAAAAAATTTGCTTAAAAAATGTTATTTTTTTTAAACATTGTAAGATAAGTCCTTATCAATGCCAAAGATGGCCAATGCTATGACTTATAGAATAGTTCTAATTTTCTCAGATTTGCATGTCTTAAGAGGTTTCCATAAGCATCTACTGAAGGAAAGGATGTATCTTAGCACACAGCAGTCTCTAGTGACTGGGAAAGTTGGCTTCCTAAAAAACCATACCTGAATGTGAAATCGGTCCAGCAAGGTGGCTGTGTCTGTTGTGGCATGACTATGTATGTGAATCAGGATCCCGTCAGAATATGTGGTGAATGATGACAATGTATGTGACTCCAGCAAGGTTGCGAGGAGTGTAGCCTTAGGTACATAGGAGCTGAACTGTGTTCTCCTGCCGCTGAAGAAGACATTGCTGAAACGGCAAGTGAGTAAATGTAGGCTGCCCAATGGAGACAGACCTATCGAGTGCTGAGCCATTGCCAAAGTGAGCACAAGTTCCACCGGTTGAGGGTAGCCTGGGCAGCAAGAATGCTAGAGATTGAGAAAGTCGAGCCAGTACTGAGTGCTAATTGCTATGTTGCTTCCACCAGACAGAGACTACTGCTCTGCAAGTTTCTTCAGTAAAGAACTGTTTAAGCATCATTATATTGTATCTCTCCACCACCACTTCTCACCCTGCAAGACCCTACAAATGACCAGGACCACTATGCGAAGCCCCAGTTATCTACAGTTGAATTGAGTCAGCAAAATATAGGGGCAACAGCCAGTCCCATTCTCCCTTTCCCAGCTGATGAGCCTGCAGTCGGTCTACACAACGGAGACTAGCCTCTATGATGCCTTAAAATTTGAAGGGAGAGCCCCTATTGGCCAATGCCTTACAGGGATGTTTCAGCATGAAAACCTAACTTTCGATAAACAGAGCAACTTGCACTTATTCTAGTTATCACATTATTTGTTACATCAGCATTGGTTTGTTGAAAAGTCAGTGACCATCTAGGTTAAAGGGATTGCCCAAGATTCGAAGACAAGATCCATTTTTCCAGAAGAGCACCACTCTTGTACATAGGCCTGTCCGGTATTGCATCTTCTCCCCACTGAAGTAACCATGTGGATTAGATAAGATCCAAATGTCCTGTCCCAAGTTTAGAATAGAAAGGTCAAAGAGATAGAAAAGGGGTGAAGCAAACCTGGTGTGTTTGAGGGTCTGGGGCCCGGTAGGATAACCAAAGTCCAGAAGCCTCAGGAAAATGAAGAGAAAAAAGTGAGAATGTGTGTGAAACTAATTTCACTAGGAGGCGCTGCCGACCAGATAGAACCATGGAGTGAGTGGAGATATAATACTGGCTTCTGGCGCCGCTCTCCAATAAATTCCAACAGCCAATGGGATAAGGTTATCCAACTTCTCTTTTTATTATATCAATTAAAACCAGCAGATACGCGTTTCGGGGTAGGCCCCTTCATCAGTCGGGCTGGGTCAGACATAACTGTTGGGGCTGGAGTATGTACCAAAAAGCGCTGGTGGTACCAGGTGGAGTTGTGAGCCTATCCAGGGAACACCAGGTGAAGTGGTCATGAGAATAGAATCGAATGGAATAGAAGAGTACCATTTATCAAACAGATTGCATTGTGTGTTTGCGGCAACCATTAGAAGTATTTTGCGGGTATTTTTTAATAATATTTTTATTGACTTACCACAGAACAGGTAAAGACTACATTTTTTTGTATTCTTTGGAGTAAAAAAAGATATTAAGGACTAGACAGTCTATAGCACATCCGCACAGGTACATTCTATATCACCAGCTCTTGAATGAAGAATGGTATGGTCATGAAATCTCTTCCCGAGATGCTTTGAGGGTCAACATAAAAATCTGAGCCGGTCAAAAACAGCACTACCCCTTTTCAGTCTCCTCGTATTTGCTTACTTGTTCTATGGGCCAATAGATGAGCACCGGTTGGCTGCATGCAGCATATTACGTGAAGAAATCCTGCTTATGAGCTGGATATTATTAATCTTTGTGTTGCTACAGGGAGAATATCAGGATTACACAAATGATTTGCAGTGTTCACTGATTTAGAGCAAAATGAATGGCAGTCAGATGTTTGGTGCCTTTAATTAAAGTGAAAGGTATCTTTATGTAATCAGTTGCAAGCTAAACCATACCAACTGGAAAAAAAACATCTGCTTCATCTAAATCATTAATTTTGGATTTGAGGACAATGTCAACCTTGTGAAGCCTTATGCTTTAAATGAATCAGTGATTTTATCACAGAGATTGAACATATTCTGCACTTCACTAAATCCAAGAATATGAATAATACCATTAAGTAAATAGAAAATGTGCATATTGGTGCCAGAGAATCAAGAGCAAAAGCATCTGTTATTCATGATAAAACCTAGAATACGGCTTTCAATTATGGGAATCAAATAAACCTACCTTTCATGCCAACATGGAACTTGTGGGAAATAACATTTACCAGGCAGATATCACTTAGATCAAAACAATCACTAATGAAGCATGGAAACGAATGTTTTTACAAATAAACTCTGTTTAACAATTAATTTGGTTTAGTCTTCTCTGATTGGTCGAAGTTCTTTCTCCGTAGAATCCTTTTATAATTGGATGGAGCTATTTACAAATTTAGATACATTTGTTGCCAATCATATAATGTGGTCCTTCAAATATATATGGGTATGTTCTGCGCTATCTAAATATTACATTAAAGGGATTGTCAAAGCAAGAGAAGCCCCTGTCACCGGGTCACCCGTGCATCAAAATAAAAAATCAGTAGTCACTCACCTCTCTCCGCTCCCCCCCCCCCTCTCCACGACGCCAACTCCAGTCTGTTTTCAGGTTGCAGTAACCTCCCGTAAACCTGCTGTATCAGTCAATGACAACGCTCAACCACGATTGCTGAGTGCTGTCATTGGCTGTTGCAGCTTGCTCGTAGATGGGCTCAGCATGCAATGTAATGTCTCGGGTGGACCAGAGCCAGTGGCGGAGGATGAATAGGGGGAGCAGGGAGAGGTGAGTAATGCTGATTTTTTTATTTTAGTACGTGGGGGACCCATTGGCAGGGCTTTCCTTAACTTGGACAACTCTATAAGGATGGTATTTATTGCTATATGTATTGATGTTCTAGACTGTAATATACAATTGCCTCTTCAGCGATCACTTCAGAATTGTTTGTTTCCTACTCATATGCAAATACATTGGCTTCAATGATTAATAAACTCTGCAGTGGCAAGAATTAGTTGAAAACGTCATAAAGGTCTGGGCCAAATAGAGAATCAAAGGAATGAGTTCAGAGGATGTCACTAGTGAGTCATTCAGTGTCATTGTACATTCTGTCTCTGACTGCATTACATCAGTATGGTGTTCATATTTAAGATCCACAATATTATAACTTGTGAAACTACCACTCTCAGGGCTTCTTCAGACGGTCGTGATTTTGTCTCGTTTTGCAGCCGTGAAAATCATGGCCGCAAAATGAGACAAAACTAAACCCCGGGTTTAAATGGTTTTGTTTTCACTAGCAGGATTTTTTTCCAAACGCGCGGCTGATAGCATGGAGTTTGAATAGTCAAAAAAAAAAAAAAAGCACTGGTTCATGTGCTAATATACTCCATAGCAGCGAGCGTATCAGCGCATGAGCCTGTTTGTTTAAGCCCTCAGAGTATGTTTAGCACTTTTCAAGTCATACTTGAAGCTGTAGTTACGCATAGCAAAAACTTACGTAGAAGACAATGGGATGCTAATAATGCTTTGGTATACTAAGTATAAAGGTAAAGTCCCCTGGTGCAAGGACCGAGTCATGACTGACTCCTAGGGTGTCGTCACATTGTAACGTTGTTGTTGCAAGTTGGTTTGCCATTGCCTTCCCTAGTCATCTTTTACCCTCCAGCATGCTGGGTACTCATTTTACTGACCTTGGAAGGATGGAAGGCTTGAGCTGGCTAGTCAAACCATGCGGGAATTGAACCCACAACCTTCAGGTTGTGAGTGAGAGCTTAGGACTGCATTTCTGCTGCCTTAACACTCTGCACCCCATGGCTCTGGAAGTATTCAAAGCATTATTGGCAACCCATGTATATAACATGACTTGACAGCATCTTTATGATTCACTCTCCATCTTTTGTGTCTCCCTCCTTTCTCACTCTCTCTCTCTCAATCTCTCCATCTTTTTCATTCTCTTTCTCTAGTTCTCCCTCCTGGTGTAGGTTAGCCATGCTCTATAAAAGGCTACTCCCATTTTTGCCATGACCCATGACTTGCAGCTTGAGTTTCACCTTGTGAAATATTCTCCCAGATTGATATCTCTGAGGGATCAAGTTTTGTGACCAGCCCAGGTCCTATGGCACACCTAATCCACCGCTGCTCATATGTGAGATAAGGACGTTAGATTGTACCACATCGTAGTTATTGGGTTCTATAGCTCTTGCCATGCTTTCTAACCCTGAAGTTGTGTCATGCCATATGCACATTTACAGTATGTAATGAAATGCTGCTCATTAGGGATGAGCGAGCATACTCGCTAAAGCACTACTTGCTCGAGTAATGTGCCTTAGACGAGTATCTCCCCGCTCGCCCCTGAAGATTCGGGAGCCGCCGCAGCTGGCAGCTGAGTCGCAGCGGGGAGCGGGGGGAAGCGGGCGGGAGAGAGGGACAGAGAGATCTCCCCTCCGTTCCCCCTCCGCTCTCCCCCGCAGCTCCCTGCCCCGTGCCGCCCCCCGAATCTTCAGGGACGAGCAGGGAGATTCTCGGCTAAAGCACATTACTCGAGCGAGTAGTGCCTTAGCGAGTATACTCGCTCATCCCTACTGCTCATCCAAAGAGAAACTCAAGACAAGTACCACAGCCTGTTGATTTCTCAGATGGGTTCTAAGAGAAAAATAGCTTCTGAAACAACGTTGCCTCTTTACTTATCACAGTAGGGCTAGGCTTTACAAGTACCATGAATGAGACTTGCATGTTCAATGTCATTTTCACATCTGTACTGGAACCTTCGTTCGGAGGTCCTGTTGCAGATCCGGCACAAAACACCAGAAGAAACCTGATTAGGAAGAATTCCAGGAAGCTGAACGGCAACCAAACGGACCCCATTACAGCCAATAGGGTCCATTTGACACTGTTCGGTTCCGTCATAAGACGGATCTCGTTTGGCCAGGTAATAGAGCAGGAAAGCGGATCCCCCAACTCAGATATGAAAGCAGCCTAATGTAGCTGTATTTTTTGCACGCCTAGAGGGCTATGTTCTGTAATATATTACCCAAGTGGGTAGGCTAATTGCAGAATTTATAATGACCATGTTATTCATCCATCATTGCTATTTCTATGCAGTTAAGGGCTTGTTCTCTTCCTAAGACCTTCATGTTCAAGCCATCTTAACCATACAAGGAAATGGTTCCGAAAAGAGAGAACCAAGAAAGTTTAAAAGTTCTTAGTAAAATTTAGGACAAACTGGTGTGAAGTGGTCTTTACATATGGTGTGTGTTTATGTGTGTATGTGTATGTGTGTGCGTGTGCCTGTGTGTGTGTGTGCGTGTGCGTGTGCGGAAGGGGGTGTTCATGTTATTCTCTGGACATTTGTACTAGGTGCAATAAATGGAATTAGAGACACTAAGATGCTTTAACCTTGCCGTCTCACATAGTCTAGGAGGAAATCATTCCCCTAGTCCTTGTTACCTGCATCATCCACCTGACAACCTTTTCAGCAACAGACATCTTATCAGTCATGACTGATTACTGTAATCTGTACTCTGGGCAGCCATTAAGCAAATTACCTGAATCATTGCAAGGATTAGTCTCATTAACACATGATTAGCATCAAATTAAAATAATGAGTGTTTAACTTCTGATGTCTTCCAGTTGTTTGAACAGCTTGATCAGCCACACCAGGCTGGCAGGGAGGTGACGGGTGTCAGAGAGTCACAAGAAAAAGTTAGACTGGACATCATTATTCAAATACATACAGAATGTAGATAGAAGACCTTAGAGATTCAACAATTGATGTTTACATTAGTGATGTTTCCTTGTAGGCCTCTCTAAATAAATCTTCTGATATAACAAGCTGTTGGATGCCCTTTCGAATGCTCTGACTAGCTCTGCACTTTCTTAATTCTGAATCTTCCTAAATGACAAATAAAATGCCCTTGATAATCAAAATCAATGTCGAAAAATACTAAAAGTGTTATTTACTAATGATGTTCTTCTCATTCATCTGGAAAAGAGAAATGCCGTGCACTACACTTAGAGGAACATAGAGAGGAGGTTTTCAGCCAATGTGTTTGATTTAGATATTAAACATCATGATTAGAGATGAGCGAGCGTACTCGCTAAGGCAAATGACTCGAGCGAGTATTGCCATCGCTCTCTGTCTCCTCACCGCTCACCCCTGCCGGTCCCCGAATCTTTTGAGACGAGCGGGGATGTACTTGAAAATGGCAATACTCGCTCGAGTCATTTGCCTTAGCGAGTAGGCTCGCTCATCTCTAATGATGATCTGAAAAGAAAAGTATCACTAGTAATAATAATCTATATTTATGTGACCTCAGGGTTCCTCCTTTTTTCCCCATCTACACGGCCCCTGCTGGACAAAATATTAGCAAATTTGGCTTTCAGTAGCATCTCTACACTGATGACCCCCATCTCTACACCTCTTCCCAAGACTTAACACCCTTGCTACTACAAAATACCACCGTCTCTAACACCGTGTCCTAGATATGGGACATTACAGCACTTCTTATGTAGGATTTCAGGTGGAAGAGATATTGGCAGAATACACATCTGGGGGGTTGAAACGACTCACCTCCATCCTCCCTGTTGTCCCCCGATGATCTGGTCCGAACTGACCCTCCCGCGTCTTCTGCGCATGAGTAAAATAAAGTTGAAGTTTTACCTCCCCTCATGGATCCGATCCATGAAGAGAGGTGAAAATACTCACCCCCATCCTCCACGGTGTCCTTGTCTTTCAGGACCTGACATTCTCCCCTTCACATACACCCGACATCATACATCGGGCTTTTGCACACGTTACCAAGATGGCGGACACAAGCGCAAAGGTTGTATATTGCCCAGGTAATTTAAAATCTCCCTGCTCCTGGCCACCAAACATAGACAAGAGCCTGCAGATTTCACAGGGGCCACAGTATGCAGTTCCCGGTCACATGATCACTGTTATCCAATGAATAACAACGATCATGCAAAAGGGAAAAATAAAGTTTAAAAAGGTGTAAAAAAAAAAAAAAGTTTAAAAAAACGTATGTTTCATCTGCCGTCACGTATCATATCTGTAAGGGCCCGGATTTATCTGCGGACCTTACCCAGTCTTCTGCGCATGACCCATCGCCAAAATGGCAGATGCATGCGCAAAAGCCGCAAACTGCCCGGGTAATTTAAAATCTCCCTGCTGCTGGCTACCAAACGTAGCCAAGAGCCTGGAGATTTCATGCGGGTAATGCGGTACACGGTCCCTGGTCACATGATCGCCGCTATCCAGTGTAATGCTTCTTTCGGTTTGGACCCCGTTGTGCATATGGACATAATATTAGGGCCACAATGAGTATGTTTCTGAACATGGGATAAACAGACAGACATAATATTAGGACCACTATGGGTATGTTTCTAAACACAGCACAAACAGGGTATCCATTTTGGGGTGTCAATCCTCATTTTCATGTGCACTATAGGAAAAAAAATATGTCTTTAAAATGACATATTTGCAAAAATATGAAATTTTATTTGTTCTCCTCTAAATTGCATTAACCCCTGAAAAAAAACTGTGGCATCAAAATACTCCTGACACCCCTCAGTGAATATATAAGGGGTGTAGTTTTTAAAATGGGGTCATTTGCAGGGGTATCTATCACCTATGACACTCATGAGCCTTTGCAATCTTGGCTTGGTGTAGGAAAACAAAATGTTCCTTAAAATGTTGATAAGTAATGTTAAATTTGTACGTCTCCTAAACGGTTAAAAAAACCTAAAATTTTTCAAATGTGCGTTGAGAATAAAGTAAACAGATGGAAATATATAGCTTTTCAAAAATTTGTACAGTATGTTTGCGCATATTTGAGATATTACAGTTGAAAATGTGAAAAAATATATTTTTCAAAATGTTTCCAATTTTGGCACTTTTAATAAATAAACACAAATTATATCGGACTATTTTCACCACCTAAATAAAGTACAACATGTGGCGAAAAAATAATGTCAAAATCACTTGGCTATGCAAAACCTTTATAGAGTTATTCTATGCTGAAGTGACAAAATGCCAGATTTCCAAAATTTGCCTCCGTCACTAAGGCGCAAGCAGGCTTGGGCAATAAGGGGTTAAGATGAATAAAAACAAAGGATTAACTTTGTTTCACCAAGTATAAATCTAGATTTTTGACTTTTCAAAGCAGCCCCTTCTAACTGATTTAACAGCCTGAAGCCCCGATCAGACCACTGATTTTTTAGCACATGAATAGGTGCCCTTAAAAAGCGGCTTTATTAGAACCAATGCTTTCCAATGAAAGCGTTCACATGTACGTTTTTAAGAGGTGCTAAATAATCGCACCTGCAAATTCACCCGTTCACGCAATTTTTTTTACACACAATGTGCAATTTTTTTTGCACAGCTCTGCATGTGGTAAAAAATTGCTTGTCTGACCGAGGCTTCACACAATGAAGGCATTCTTTCTACAAGTGCATCCAGATATTGTTCACAAATTTCTCCCCAACATTGTTGCAGAAGTTCCCACAAATGTGCCGCACTTATAGGTTGTTGTGCTTTCACCATTCTGTCCAGTTCATCCCAAACAAGCTCAATGGGTTTAAGTCTGGAGACTGTGCTGGCCATCCCATTCTCTGAAGCCTACCAGCTTCTTCTTGTCTTCTTAAGTCGTCCTGACATAACCTACAAGTATGTTTTGGATCATTGTCCTGCTGTAATATGAACCCCTGACCAATTAGGTGGACACCAGAGGGTATATTGCATGGTATATCAAAATGCTGTGCTAGCCCTTTTATACTAGTGTGCCAGTCACTTTGTGCAAGTTGCCAACTCTGGATCCAGCAAAAGAGCCTCAGACCACCATGCTTCCACTTCAATGTTTAACAGTTGTTGTCACACACAACTGCAAAAATTGAGATGTTCCGAAACTTTTGAGGGTAGTGTATTTACTATTGCAGAGTTTGAGTGCTGGATGCGATGGGGTCACTTTAGACAGACATTGTGGAGGAACAACTTGTTTTACTGGATCCACACATGTGGAGTCGAAGAGACTTTACATGGTGGACTGTACACAGACAGGAAGGAAGTGGAAGAAGGCGTAAAAAGAAAGAAAACCAGCGAGTATACAGCAGTACAGCAAAAGAAAAAAAACTATTCAATACCAGAGCGACTATATATAAGAATTAGTGACAACGCCATCTACTGTTCTGTTAATAAACTGCAGTCCCTCCAGCAACATACATGATGAGCTGAAGCTGTTGTATCAACATTTATGAGCCAGACAGATTTGACTAATATCTTGAAATCCCCTAAAGATTGAATAAAAACCAAAGACATCAACTTTAGTAAACCGCTGGCCATGGCAGACCATTGAATGCGATCACTCTTAGGGCTCATCCATGCGACCGTATCTGTTAAATGCAGCAGGACTGAATATCTCATGCACATGGTCATACACAGTGTTACTGTCTTTTTTTAATTTCCCACTCTGTTTCATAGCGGGATGGCGTAGGAATGGCCGCCCATACTCAATGTATAGTGTATGGACAGCATTAACATACACACCCATACAAAAGTATAGGGCTCATGCTGCATGGCACGCAGAGAAATGGAGCATGCTGTCATCTAGTTCTCTTGCCTATTGACACACAGTGTTTACACACTAATTCACCACATGTCACGCGGCCGTGCATCATGGCAGTAATGCGTGCCAAAATCACGGTCATTATTGAAGTTATCTAACAATGTGAAAAAAGCTTGGTTTATTAAGTTATATGAGTGACAGAAAGTGGTGAATGCTGTTTACTAATGCTCTAAGACTAGTTTATTATCCCCAAAACCTGTTACAATTATTCCAGTGAAGAACTTCTATTTCTGATGAACTGTGTACAGCCTTTTTATGTATGATGTCATATTCTGCACCCGTTACCAATTCTCACCGTCCACTTCCTGTTGTCTGTCTTGTTAGCTCTGTTACTAGAGATGTGCAGCACTTGACAACAGGCAGTTGACAGCAAATTAGAAAGAAGGGAGACCCCAAGTGGCCAGCACTTTAGCGGGATTTTCAGCACCAAAACTTTATGTCATGCGTCAGGGTCATGGCCACCGACTTCCTTCAGCTACTGTCCCTGGCAGTCGCAATCCCTGCCTTCCTGTCTTGGTCCCTGATGCAGCCCCTGTCATTCACCCTTCTTCTCTTTCTTTCAAATGGTGCATGTGCTCCTAACCCACTTCATAAAGGGCCAGCACGTGACCTAAGCTTTGTACTCCCAGCCAATCCTGACGTGTTGTGACCTATTGTAGGCTCCCGGTTCCACTAGAGGGTGCCTGAGCACACATTCTGTATAGCATGCAAAAGTGATTGTTGTTCTGTCTGTTTTGCTGGTTTTGATTCGTACCTGCTTCACCAAGCTTTCCCCGACGTCTCTACTCCCAACCTCCTTTTGCTTATTGACCAGGTTGATTCTGTTGACTACGTGCCTTGACTCTTGGTTTGTTTCTCAGTTATGCAAAAATTCTGTCTGTCCCAACCTTTACTCTGTTCAATGACCGTGTCTCTGCTTACACACTTCTGATTAAGTTGTGTCAGTTGCCTCTTAACCAAGACTATTTTAGTGGTAGCGGTGTGAGGTTCCCTACAGTGGACCAAATCCCAATAGGGAGCAATGGATAGTCCTCAGAATGAGCCCTAAGCCGAATCAGTTTAGAGGTACAGCGAATCGACATCCACTGCTATGACAGATACCTGGAAGAGACAGGAAGGCAGAGACAGTCAGCGAGAGGACATCAGAGAAGTCAGCAGTCGTGACCCCAATATGATACACATCATTTTAGATAAATGTAGTGATGAGAACTTTTACTAGTTATGAATTGGCTAATACATAAGCATGTGAACTGTAATCTAAGCTCATCCTGTGGTGGCTGTGTAGCGGCCTGAAGTGAATGGAAGGTTCCAGAGTGTTCTTGAATGATCTATGTCTGTCTTGTGCTTTTGTAATGTCCTTGTTTTGCCTGTTGCATGAATCAGTGCTATGTGTATTGCATGTCTGCAGCCCCTCAAGGGTTAAAGGGGTTATCCCGCGAAAGAAAGTGGGGGTATACACTTCTGTATGGCCATATTAATGCACTTTGTAATATACATTGTGCATTAATTATGAGCCATACAGAAGTTATTCACTTACCTGCTCCGTTGCTGGCGTCCTCGTCTCCATGGTGCCGTCTAATTTCAGCGTCTAATCGCCCGATTAGACGCGCTTGCGCAGTCCGGTCTTCTCCGTGTTGAATGGGGCCACTCGTGCCGGAGAGCTGCCCTCGTAGCTCCGCCCCGTCACGTGTGTCGATTCCAGCCAATCAGGAGGCTGGAATCGGCAATGGACCGCACAGAGCCCACGGTGCACCATGGGAGAAGACCCGCGGTGCATCGTGGGTGAAGATACCGGCGGCCATCTTACTAAGGTAAGTAAGAAGTCACCGGAGCGCGGGGATTCGGGTAAGTACTAAACGGGTTTTTTTTTTTAACTGATGCATTGGGTTTGTCTTGCGCCGAACGGGGGGCCTATTGACAAAAAAAAACAGTTTCGGCACAGGACAACCCCTTTAAGTGTTTGGGTTTGTCTAGCAATGTATCATTTGTTAGACACATGACCATGCTATATATATGTGTTTGCAAGGTGCATGAGAGGGAGTAGAGAGTTAGTGGAGTTGGTGAGAAGGTTGCAAGAGGAGACTCTGCCTGCACTCAGACACCTTCAGTCTGTGTGTGGAGAAGATGGAGGAGGCCGAGAGATTGCCAGATGTTCAGCCTCCGCGGATAATCTAAGGCATCCTCAGGGCTGATGTCGGGTACTGAGATGTTTTCTGCACGGAGCGCCCAGCTGTTATACAGCTGAGTGCTCCGTCCAGGTATGAAGAAGAGATCTGGACCGCTCTGTTCTTCATACCCAGCCTGTTATCAGGGAGCGGGATACAGCTGAAACAATAGTATCAGCTGTATCCCACTGTGAATCCCTGATAAGGCTCATTGTCGTCTTTCAGCATGCTGAAAGCCGACAATAAGAGACGGGGTAACGAAGACTGCATGATGTCAGCACAGTTAGACACAACAATTATCACTCAAAAGACGGCTTTTGAGCTAATTTTGAGCGATAATTGGTTGTCTAAATGGGCCTTTAGAGTTAGGCAGAGGGTTTTTAACAAGAGTTCAGTGATGTGGGCTGTAAGCTTAAAGTAAGGACCTCCAAAGTAGTATTTCTGAAATACTACCTCTACCATGTTGCACAACACAAAGGCAGTGGGAAATTAGGGCGGTAAACAAGTGGCTTAAGACTTGGTGTAAGAAGGAGGGGTTTGGGTTCCTGGAGAACTGGGCTGACTTTGCTGTAGTCTACGGGTTCTACAGTAGGGACGGCTGCATCTCAAGGGGGAAGGTGCAGCTGTTCTGGGGGAGAAGATGGCTAGAAGGTTAAAGGAGGGTTTAATTAGGGCCTTGGGGGAAAGGCAACTACAGAGATAGAGGGGAAGATAGAGTAGAAAGTGACCTGGGACTAAGGGCCGTTTAGACACAGTGTCGCGTCCAACCGGACGTGCAATATCCAAAACAAACGAAAAGGCACAGCAGTGCAACGAAAATACAAAACTACGGGAATACCTCTCCCTACAGACCCCTAACCCGGGAAGGGGCCCTGCCTACTCGGTGGGCCGATCGCTCCGATAGGTGCGGACTCGCATGCGTGCCTGGGCCACTAACAATTCCCTGGGAGCCCTAATACAAAAAGAAAGGAACAGACAAACCAAACAAAGCAGAAATAAAGAACTTAGCTTGTATGAAAAGGAGCTTCAACCCGGATGTGTTCCACAGCAGCTGTCCAGCGGCAACTGAAGCATTGACCAGCATAGGGGTCAGTACTAGCACTGCTTAAATAAGAGCAGAGCTACTCAGCACCAGGTGAGGACTGACATCACTCTTGCAACCACCACACCCCTCAGCTCCAGGAGAGGTAAGGACACAGCCAAAACCTGGTCTGGCCTGCAAGCAAGGCGAAGGCCTCAGAACGGCTACAACACACAGATGATCACTCAAAAGATGGCTTTTTAGTAGAGATGAGCGAGCACCAAAATGCTCGGGTGCTCGTTACTCAAGCAGAGCTTTTGTAATGCTTGAGAGCTCGTTTCAAGTAACGAACCCCATTGAAGTCAATGGGTGACCTGAGCATTTTTCAGGTTGACCAATGTTCGGTAGCTACCTGACTTGTTTTCAATGGAGCCGTGGCTGCTGCTGGCCATTCCATTGAAAACAATAGTCTGCTGGCTTTAGATATAAGCCATTCCCTGAAAAACAAAAATTTTAGTGTAAAAAAAATAAAATAAAATAAAAAAAACTTATCTCTCCGCCGCTGCCATGTCCCGCGGGGATGCAGAACTACAGAGCCGGGGACAGTGGCAGAAATAGCCGCTGAGCCCCAGCAGCCCTTAGCAAGTACCTGCCCGCTCGGAAGAAAAGGTTTGGCCGGCGGGGAGCGGCGGGGGAGAGCGGGGAGGAACGAAGGAGAGATTTCTCTCTCCCTCTCTCCCACCCTGCTCCCCCCTGCTTACTGCCGCAACTCACTTCTCACCCGCGCCGGCAGCCTTTTCTTCCGAGCGGACAGGTACTCGCTAAGGACAATGCTCGATCGAGTAATTGTCCTTAGCGAGTATGCTCGCTCATCTCTAGTTCCTATTCCTATTGAACCGCATGTGCCGGTGTTGGTTTTTATGTCGCTGCCACTAAACGATGAGTAAGAACCTCACAATTCTCATTCATCCTTCAGTCTTTTGCCCACATTTAAAGTGAAGAATTATCATTTAGTTTCACTCATTTGAACAATTTTCTGAACGATAAGCCTTCCATCTAGAGGGATAAAGTCAACTCTCTTCCAGAGGATTGGTGCATAGCAAATGGGGTGCCAATATTCAAAAAGGAGTCAAAAAGAGAACCTGGAAACAACATGTCTAATTTCTATTTGAGTAAGGCCGGCTGCACACAAGCCATCCAGATTCTGCAAGCGTGAGCCCGCAGCGTAATCCGGCTCTGACCGCGGCTGGTGACCCCACATACCTTCTCTTTTTTTTCATTGCGGATGACCGCAGACGCTCGCCATCTGTCATGCACAGTACAGATTTCTTTTAAAAATCTTTGTTTTTCCTGCGCCATCAATAGGCAATGATGCGGGTACCTGCAGCCTATCTGCAATGTCAAATCTGGAAGAGGCGCGGAAATCGCAATTGCTATACACTCTTGTGAGTGGACATGCAAATGCTCTATTCTTTCAATGTGTGCGGAACACCGTGGATTGTCCGCTCAGGTGACAATTGTGGATTCCGCAACCCAAATCCGGTCATGTGCAGCCGGCCTAGAATGTTTGAAGAGTTCTAAGAGATGCTATCCTCCAATACTTCAGTGCTTCCCTTCCCAAGCCACATGTGCTGTGCCGGGTTTGTGATGATGTTCTTAGCCTGCAAAAATTGAACTGAATTGCTTCTTTCGCTTTCATGTATAATGAGGCTCTCCAGTTTTTCAGGAGTGTATTTTGAAATTCTGTAGCTATTCAGGTAAGTAGTATGAGGGTCTGTAGAAGCTGAGCTGTGTATTAGGCTCTGCAGCACTTGGAGTATGTATTATGAGGTTCTACCACAGCAGACCTGTCTATTAGGTTGACATAAGTAAGATTTCTTAAAAAATGCTATTGTCCTAAAAATATATATATTTAGTTGCATTGATTTCCCTTTGCATTATTAATAATGTTTGTCAGCATTATTAGATATTCAAAGAGTGGGGAGATTTGAAGTTTGCCCAGCTGGCCAAATTCCGTAGAAATGGCCGTGGCCATTGGCAATATCTCACATGGGTTTGTTTTGCCTTTCTCTGGATCTACACTGTTTGACAATAAATAGAATAACAGGGTCTTGTGTCTCTTTAACCTTTTTATGTAAATCTATAATTATTAAAGGGGTTGTTCCGCGCCGAAACGTTTTTTTTTTTTCAATAGCCCCCCCCCGTTTGGCGCGAGACAAAGCCGATGCATGTGTTGAAAAAAAAAAACGGATAGTACTTACCCGAATCCCCGCGCTCCGGTGACTTCTTACTTACCTTGCGAAGATGGCCGCCGGGATCTTCACCCTCGGTGGACGGCAGGTCTTCTGTGCGGTCCATTGCCGATTCTAGCCTCCTGATTGGCTGGAATTGGCACACGTGACGGGGCGGAGCTACGAGGAGCCGCTCTCCAGCACGAGCAGCCCCATTCAGAAGGGAGAAGACCGGACTGCGCAAGCGCGTCTAATCGGGCGATTAGACGCTGAAAATTAGACGGCACCATGGAGACGAGGACGCCAGCAACGGAACAGGTAAGTGAATAACTTCTGTATGGCTCATAATTAATGCACAATGTACATTACAAAGTGCATTAATATGGCCATACAGAAGTGTATACCCCAACTTTGTTTCGCGGGACAACCCCTTTAAAGCTGCAAAGTTTTAACTCTGTGAACTACTCCGGTACATGACCAGCGGTAGATTACTAAAAATTGATTGCATGTGAAGATAAAGGATATGAGATAATATTAGCAAGAGAGTAACATAATTACCATTCTAGCACATATCTTCATTTATGTTAATACATGCAAATACAAAATATCCAAATAAATGGTTCTTTATCTGGATCCCACACTTTGCCTGTTTCTCCAATTTCTCTCCTTAAATGTTTTTAGAAACATAACAAATTCCTTTCCATTGTCTAGGCTGTGATTTCTGGTTCACGTTTTACTATGGCACTAGGAGCAACCACATTTGAAAATAAACAGATTTAATTTTCCTTGCATTATCAAGATAAATTAGTTACATTGTTTTTGTCAGTAATTGCAATCAAGGGTGCTCATTATTTTGGTAACAAAATGTTCCACCCCCCCTGCTTGAACATAAATGCATTTATCAATAATTAGCTTTTGTCAACTTGCAACGATAATTTATTCTAAATAAGCATTTAAATTTAATATGGTTTACATCCGATTTCAGAAAAACATGGATGTGAATAGGAAATTATATTTTCTTTTAGCAAATGTTTAAAAATATTATAAAAAAATTTTTCTATTATTGTGGTATATTATATTATAGTACAGAACTGTGCAAACGTTTGGGGCAGGTGGGAAAAAAAGCTGCAAAGTAAGAATCCTTTCAAAAATAGAAGTGTTACGTTTATTGCTTTGGCAATTTACAAAATGCAAAGTGAATGAACAAAAGAGAAATCTTAACTAAATTAATATTTGGTGTGACCACCCTTTACCTTCAAAACAGCATCAATACTTCTAGGTGCGCTTTCTCAAAATCAGGAATATAGTCAAGTGTGTGATTAATAGAGATGAGCGAGCACCCAAATGCTCGAGTCCGCGTTATTCGAGTCAAGCTTTTCGTAAAATTCGAGAGCTCTACTCAAGTACCGAACCCCATTGACTACAATGGGAGACTCAAGCATTTTTGTATGTGGGACGCCGGGTGCCGAGCTTTTTTTTCCCCCCCTAGGTTCCTTCTCTCTCTCTCTCTCTCTCTCTCTCTCTCTCTCTCGCCAGCCAGCCAGCCAAAAAAATTGCCAATGACGGGGTGGGGAGGGGCCAAACAGGCATGTCACAGCAGGGAGAAGCCAAAAACTGGGCTGGGGTCGAACACAGCTTGATGCTCATTCAATTAACGAGCATCATCGAGTACGCTAATGCTCGAACGAGCATCAAGCTCGGCAGAGTATGTTCGGTTAACTCTAGTGGTTAACCAATTATACCAAACAGGTGATAATGACCATCATTTTCATATATAGGTTGAAACACAGTCCTTAACTGAAACAAAAATAAATGTGTAGGAGGCTTAACACTGGGTGAGGAACAGCCAACTTTACTACAAATATGACGTTGTGGAAGACAGTTTCATGCCACAGGTCATACACCATGGCAAGACTGAGCAAAGCAATAAGACACATAGAAGGAGGAGGAGGAAGATCTGAGAAGACTCAAACATCAGGGTTGGATTTCAGAAAGGCAGATTTCAATGGACTCAGAAAGAGGGTAGGAAAAATCCAATAGCTTGATGTTCTTAAGGAAATATTGTGAAATGAGATTCTCAAAGCACAATCATTAACAATCCCTAAAAGAAGAAAGAAGGGGAAGCATTTAAAGAGACCAGGATGGATGAACACAGAACTTGTACCATGTTAAAAACCGAGAAAAGTATGTTTATCAAATGGAAAAAGGGGAGAATATCTAAAGAAGAATATAATGCAATCTGCAGAAACTGTAGGGCAAGTGTCAGAAAAGCTAAAGCTAATAAGGAATTGAGACTTGTCAGAGAGGTGAAAAACCAAACAAAAAGAAGCATTCTGGGCATATGTCAAAAGCAAAAGAAATGTCAAAGATGCTATAGGATGTTTACAGGATGAAAATGGGGAGTTGGTTAAAAATTATGTCGAGAAGACCAAACTTTTAAATTCTAGTTTTGTATCTGTTTTCTCTCAGAAAGTAAATGTAACACCACTTGATCTTCCCTGTTCCATTGAAGGAATTAAAGAATGCCGGCTATCTTAAAGCAGAGAGATGGTGAGGGAAGACTTAGCTAACTTAAATGAATTTGATTCTTCAGGTCCAGATGAATTGCACCCTAGGATATTGAAGAAAGCAGCAGTGGTAATTGCTGAACCACACGCCATAATCTTTGAAAATTCCTGGAGAATAGGAGAAGTACCAAAAGATTGGAGAAGGACAAATGTTGTCCCTATCTTCAAAAAAGGGAAGACGGTGGACTCAGGAAACTACAGGCCTGACTTCTATATTGGGAAAGGTCTTTGAACAAATTATATTAAGCAGCATGTACAAAAGTACTTGGATGAGACTGGAGTAATTAACCAGAGCCAGCATTGGTTTGTAACAAACAAGTCATGCCAGACTAATCTAATTTCTTTCTATAACAGAATCATTGACTGGGTTGATCAAGGAAATGCAGCAGATATAGTATATCTTGACCTTAGTAAAGCATTTGTCAAAGTATCTCGTACCATACTTATTGAAAAAATGACCAAATATGGGATCAACAAGGCAACTGTTAGGTGGATTTACAACTGGCTGAGTGATCGTACTCTAAGAGTGGTCATAAATGGCTGCACATCCAAGTGGAAGAATGTCTCAAGTGGGGTACCACAAGGCTCTGTCCTGGGCTAATTGTTGTTCAACAGGTTTATAAATGATCTGGAGGAGGGAATTGATGGGAAACTGATCAAATTTGCCAATGACGCAAAACTAGGAGGGATAGCTAACACTAGAGAAGATTCAAAAAGATCTGGAAAAGCTTGAACAGTGGGCGGTGAATAACAGAATGGTATTTAACAAGGAGAAATGCAAAGTCCTACATCTGGGCAAGAAAAATGAAAACAAAAGTACATATAGAATGGGAGGAATTGAGCTAAGCAGCAACACATGTGAAAAAGACTTGGCTATACTAATAGATCATAAACTTACCATGAGTCAACAGTGTGATGCAGCAGCCAAAAAGGCAAACACAATTCTGGGATGCATTAAGAGAAGCATAGAGTCTAGATCATATGAGGTAATTATTCCCCACAACTCTTCCTTAGTCAGACCTTGTCTGGAATACTTTGTCCAGTTCCAGGCACCTCAAATTAAAAAAGACATTGACAAACTGAAGCAAGTTCAGAGAAGAGTTACCAAGATGGTGAGCATTCTGCAAATCATGTCCTATAAGGAACAGTTAATGAATCTGGGAGTGTTTAGTTTTCAGAAAAGAAGGCTAAGAAGAGACTTAATAGCTGTCTACAAATATCTAAAGGGCGGTCACAGTGCAGAGAGATCAGCCCTATTCCCATCTGCACAAGGAAAGACTAGAAGCAATGGGATGAAGCTGAAAAACTTTCTGGCTGTGAGTGTGATCAATGAGTGGAGCAGGTTGCCATGGGAAGTGGTGAGTTCTCTTTTAATGGAAGTCTTCAAACAGAGGCTGGACAGATATCTAGCTGGGATGATTTAGTGAATCATGCATTGAGCAGGGGGTTGGACCAGATGATCCTGGAGGTCCCTTCCAACTCTACAATCTATGATTCTATAAGCACATGTAAAACATTTATCAGTCCAAAATTCTGAAAAATAACATAGTAACATAGTTTATAAGGCTGAATGAAGACAATGTCCATCTAGTCTAGCCTATGTATCCTCCTATGTTGTTGATCCAGAGGAAGGCAAAAAACCCCAAGAGCAGAAGCCAATTAGCCCTTTTGGGGGAAAAATTCTTTCCCGACTCCCTAATGGCAATCAGACTGTTCCCTGGATCAACCCCTAATAGTTCCTACCTGCCTGTATACCCGGGTTAACAATTAACCTAAGATTTATATCCTGTAATATCCTTCCTCTCCAGAAAGACATCAAGTCCCCTTTTAAACTCCTCTGTGGATTTTGCCATCACTACGTCCTCAGGCAGAGAGTTCCACAGTCTCACTGCTCTTACAGTAAAGAACCTCTTTCTATGTTGGTGATGAAACCTGCTTTCCTCTAAACGTAGCGGATGCCCTCTTGTTACCATCACAGTCCTGGGTATAAACAGATCATGGGAGAGATCCCTGTATTGTCCCCTCATGTATTTATACATAGTTATTTGATCGCCCCTTATATGAATCTAAAGGCTGTAGTACTTATTAAAGGGTTACTCAAATGATCAATGGTGACAAATTCTTCTCTAACAAACAAAAAAAGAAAGCTAAAATCTGCTCAAGATCATGAATCAGGGGGTCCATATCTAATGTATCTGAAAATCTGCACCATCTATGCCAATACTCCAAATAAGCTTGCCAAGTTATAATAGCTAATGACGTTTTCAAGTGATGTTCTATCACTTCCATATTAAGTTCCATAAATGGTGAGGACATGGTGCACTTTCAAAATCTGCTTCTGGAGCAAACTTTCTGAATATGGTACACTTCAAATGGGAAAGTGAATCCGCCACATCATTAGATGATTAGCGGATGTTGGTAAAGGTTTAACCTTTAACCAAATGTTTAATTTAAGACAGCAAAGAAATACATTTCTTAACAACATCACAATTAGATGACAGACAACTCACTGCATAGACACCTGTGTTATCCGTATTTAATAGAAATCCCTTACCTGAAAATTGTTTTCTTTAGATCACAATAGCAGCTACTGTTAGGGACAGAGTGTGTGGTTCCACTGTGCCAACCAACCGGTTTGACTTTAGGATAAACCTAAGGGCATTATCCTGGCGGTTCCCCATTCTTCATCCTTTAACTCCTGTACAGGGATTTGGCCTCCACTGCGAGGAACTGGCCAGGTGGCTAGCTCTTGAAGCGGTCCCAGTGTGGTTGGCAGCTGACCCCTGAGAGTCAGAAGCACCAGTGCAAGGCGCCATGAAACAGGCAAAACTGCAAACAGGATCTGGTGGCAGATAAATGTATACAGATACACGTACAGGATAAGAGCAGACAACAAGTCAGAGACAGGATCTAGCAGCAGACAAGCATATACAGAGATATAAGTACAGGATAAGAACAGACAATAAGTCAGAGACAGGCGGCCCATTTATGCTGGGTGTCTGAGACAAACACACAGCAACACTAAGGCAAAGAAGTAGGGTCCACAGCTCATTTAAATAGGAAGGCAATTGCCTATTAGGCTGCAGTAGGATATTGCTGCAGCTGGGTTGTGAGCACTGAGAAGGGTTAACTACTGCAGTTCTGATAAAAGGTAAAAGCAAAGGGTACATTCATGCTGAAGGAGCACAGCGACACCCACGTCTTCTCAGAATAACAAGAGAGCAGCAGACACAGGTAGCTGACCTAACAGCTACTACTGGAAAAAGGCCTAGCAATACTACATTTTTTGTTAAACCATTAGCCACCCAGGACTCATTGCCTTTGCTAGCACTCTAGTACCCAGTCCAATAAGTTCCGAAACCTGAGTCACCTGCAAAGTCTATGACCAGACCTAAGGCATTCATTTCTATAAACTCTTCTTGACAAACATTTCTACTGTTAAAGACTAGTTGGGTATACTAATAGATCATAGACTGAACATGAGTCAACAATGTGATGCAGCAGCCAAAAAGGCAAACACAATTCTGGGGTGTATTAAGGGAAGCATAGAGTCTTGATCATGTGAGTTGATCATCTCCTTCTATTCTTCCTTAGTCAGACCTCATCTGGAATACTGTGTCCAGTTCTGGGCACTCACTTTAAAAAAGATATAGACAAACTGGAGCAAGTTCGGAGAAGAGTTACCAAGATGGTGAGCAGTTTGAAAATTGTGTCCTATGAGGAACAGTTAAAGGATCTGGGAATGTTTAGCTTGCAAAAAAGAAGGCCAAGAGGAGACTTAAAGGGGTGGTCTCGCGAAACAAAGTGGGGTTATACACTTCCGTATGGCCATATTAATGCACTTTGTAATATACATCGTGCATTAAATATGAGCCATACAGAAGTTATTCCACTTACCTGCTCCGTTGCTAGCGTCCTCGTCTCCATGGTTCCGTCTAAATTCGCCGGCAGCTTGCTTT
The DNA here is from genome assembly GCF_035609145.1 of Eleutherodactylus coqui. Lineage (NCBI taxonomy): Eukaryota > Metazoa > Chordata > Amphibia > Anura > Eleutherodactylidae > Eleutherodactylus > Eleutherodactylus coqui. The sequence goes on along the minus strand of NC_089843.1, from coordinate 204,616,877 downwards.
TTTAGACGCGCTTGCGCAGTCCGGTCTTCTCCATTCAGCACGAGCCGCTTCAGTGTGCTCCCCGCTACAGCTCTTCTGCGCATGCGCAGACGAGCTGTCACTGCTCGGGAGCGCGCTGGAGCGGCCATTCTGTACCTTCCTCTGTTAGAGGAAGGTGCAGAGCTGCCGAGCTGTCCGGAGAAGCCGCCCAGCTGTCCTGGTAAGTGATGGGCCGGGGGGGCTGCCGCTGCGATGGGGGGGGGCTGTCGCTAGGCCGGGGGGGCTGCCGCTGCGATGGGGGGGGGGGGCTGTCGCTAGGCCGGGGGGGCTGCCACTGCGATGGGGGGAGCTGTCGCTAGGCCGGGGGGGGCTGCCGCTGCGATGGGGGGGGGCTGTCGCTAGGCCGGGGGGGCTGCCGCTGCGCCGGGGGCACTAACGCTAGGCCGGGGGGGCTGCCGCTGCGATGGGGGGCTGTCGCTAGGCCGGGGGGGCTGCCGCTGCGATGGGGGGGGCTGTCGCTAGGCCGGGGGGGCTGCCGCTGCGATGGGGGGAGCTGTCGCTAGGCCGGGGGGGCTGCCGCTGCGATGGGGGGGCTGTCGCTAGGCCGGGGGGGCTGCCGCTGCGCCGGGGGAACTAGCGCTAGGCCGGGGGGGCTGCCGCTGCGATGGGGGGGGGGCTGTCGCTAGGCCAGGGAGCTGCCGCTGCGATGGGGGGGGGCTGTCGCTAGGCCGGGGGGCTGCCGCTGCGATAGGGGGGGGCTGTCGCTAGGACGGGGGGCTGCCGCTGCGATGGGGGAGGCTGTCGCTAGGCCGGGGGGGCTGCCGCTGCGCCGGGGGAACTAGCGCTGGGCCGGGGGGGCTGCCGCTGTGATGGGGGAACTAGCGCTGGGCCGGGGGGGGGCTGTCGCTGGGCCGGGGGGCTGCCGCTGCGATAGGGGGGGGCTGTCGCTAGGACGGGGGGCTGCCGCTGCGATGGGGGAGGCTGTCGCTAGGCCGGGGGGGCTGCCGCTGCGCCGGGGGAACTAGCGCTGGGCCGGGGGGGCTGCCGCTGTGATGGGGGAACTAGCGCTGGGCCGGGGGGGCTGCCGCTGCGATGGGGGGGGCTGTCGCTAGGCCGGGGGGGCTGCCGCTGCGATGGGGGGAGCTGTCGCTAGGCCGGGGGGGCTGCCGCTGCGATGGGGGGGCTGTCGCTAGGCCGGGGGGGCTGCCGCTGCGCCGGGGGAACTAGCGCTAGGCCAGGGAGCTGCCGCTGCGATGGGGGGGGGCTGTCGCTAGGCCGGGGGGCTGCCGCTGCGATAGGGGGGGGCTGTCGCTAGGACGGGGGGCTGCCGCTGCGATGGGGGAGGCTGTCGCTAGGCCGGGGGGGCTGCCGCTGCGCCGGGGGAACTAGCGCTGGGCCGGGGGGGCTGCCGCTGTGATGGGGGAACTAGCGCTGGGCCGGGGGGGGGGCTGTCGCTGGGCCGGGGGGGCTGTGATGGGGGGGGGACTGCGCCGGTTACCTTGTGCCTGGCGGTGGGTGACAGGTCGGCGGTGTTCACTCCAGGGGTCCGGTCGGCGGCTGCGGGGCGTCTGGTTGCCATGGAGACACAGCTGGTAGCGTCTCGGGAGCGCGCACGTCGGGCTACAGCAAGCGATGCGAAAAGAGCTGGCGGCCATCTTGGGAAAAAGTTTTATAAGTTGCTGAAACGCTGGAACGGTAAGTAGAAACCAGCTAGGAAAGTAATTCACAGGGGTAATTAGTAATGTATGTTTAATTAGGGGGACTGGGCAAAAAAAAAATTTCACTGCTTCCTCGAAACATCTCCTTTAACAGCTGTCTACAAACATAAGAAAAGCTGTCACAGTGCAGAGGGATCAGCCCTATTCTCATCTGCACAAGGAAACACTAGAAGCAATGTGATGAAACTGAAAGGGAGGAGACACAGATTAGATATTAGACAGTGAGGGCGATCAATGAGTGGAACAGGTTACCACAGGAGGTGGTGAGTTCTCCTTTAATGGAAGTGCTCAAACAAAGGCTGGACAGACATCTGTCTGGGATGATTTAGTGAATCCTGCACTGAGCAGGGGGTTGGACCAGATGACCCTGGAGGTCCCTTCCAACACTACCATTCTATGATTGTATGATTTATGACTAAAAGAAACTCTTTCCACTGGAAAAGTCCTCCTTCATAGATCTTAATAACCTAATGAGAGAGAATGAGGAATCGAAACATCTGGTAGCTCAATACAGACACCTACAAAAAATATGACTGTTTGCTTTGATATGCCTTTAGCCAAGGAATTAACCTTAATCATTTCACTGGTGTCAGTGCTTTTAGGAAAGAGCTCTTTAGTGATTGCCGGGGTTGATTAGTCTGGTTAGCTTTTTAAAATCGAGAGCCACCACAAAAAGAGCACCCGTGCCAATAACTGCAATTGTTTAACAATTTACATTGCATTTTATTAACCCCTTAGTGACGAAGCCTGTTTGCGCCTTAGGGACGGAGCCAAATTTTGGAAACCTGACATGCGTCGTTCAACGTAGCATAACTCCGTAAAGGCTTCACATATCCAAGTGATTCTGACATTGTTTTTCGACACATGTTGTACTTCATTTTGGTTGTAAAAAGAGAACGATATAATTTGTGTATATTTATTAAAAGCGCCAAAATTGGGAAAACTTTGAAAAAAGTGTCATTTTTTCACATTTTCAACTGTAATATCTCAAATATGTCCAAACATACTGTACAAGTTTTTGATAAGATATATATTTCCATCTGTTTAAAAGACTTTTGAAAGACTTTTGTGCTTTTTTAACCATTTAGATGACGTACAAATTTAACATTACTTTTCAGCATTTTGAGGAACACTTTGTTTTCCTGCACCAAGGCAAGTTTGCAAAGGCTCATTAGTGTCAGAATAAGGGCGCCCACCCACTGGCGTTTGCGTTTTTCGCTGCGTTTTCGCGGCGTTTTCGCTGCTTTTCCATTAATTTCCATTGACTTTCATGGGTGCATTAGGAGAAAAATAAGGACACATATGCAACTGACAGTTCCTATGTTAAAAACGCAAACGCAACGCAAAAAAAACGCCAGTGGACAGGAACACATGTTATCTGTATGCCTGTGCAGGAAAAACGCAAAACGCAAAACGCAGGTAAAAAAACGCCAGTGGGTGCTCGCCCTAATAGATACCCCACAAATGACCCCATTTTAAAAACTACACCCCTTAATGTATCCACTGAGGGGGGCATGAGTATTTTGACCCCACAGTTATTTTCAGGAATTAATTAAATTTAGGGGAGAAAAAAATAAAATTTCATATTTTTGCAAATGTCATTTTAAAGACATATTTTTTTCCTATAGTGCCCATGAAAATGAGGATTTACACCCCAAAATGGATACCCCCGTTTCTCCCGTGTACAGAAATATACCCATTGTGGCCCTAATCTTATGTCTGGATGCACAACGGGGCCCAAAACTAAAGGAGTAGTCGGTGTCTTTCAGAACATAAATTTTGCTTGAAGGCGTTTTAGGCCCCATGACACATTTGTAGAGATCTTGAGCGGCCAAAACCAAAGAGAACCCCCACAAGTGACCCCATTTTGAAAACTACACCCCTCAATGAATTTATCTAGGGGTGTACTGCCCATTTTGACCCCACAGTTTTTGAATGAATTCAAGCAAAGCAAAAGGAAAAAATGTGATTTTCGTTTTTTTGGCAATTCTGTCATTTTAAAAACTGCTTTTTTTGTACAGCACACACATGAATGAAGACTTGCACCCCAAAATAGATACCCCTGTTTGTCCCATGTTCAGAGACATACCCATTGTGGCCCTAATCTTTTGTCTGGATGCACAACGGGGCCCAAAATGAAAGGAGTAGTTGGTGGCTTTCAGAACAGAAATTTAGCATGAAGGTGATTTAGGCCCCATAGCCCACTTGTAGAGCCCTTAAGCGGCAAAAACAACAGAGAACCCCAACAAATGACCCCATTTTGAAAACAAGACCCCTTAACGAATTCATCTAGGGTGTACGGTGTATTTTTACACTACAATTTTTGAGTAAATCTAAGCAAAGCAGTAGGAAAAAAATTACAATTTTCATTTTTTTGGCAGTTGTATCAATTTAAAAACAGTTTTTTTTGTATCGCACAAATGGGAATGAAGACTTTCACCCCAAAATGGATACCCCTGTTTGTCCCGTGTTCAGAACCATACGCCTTGTGGCCCTAATCTACTTAAAGGACACATGGCTAGGCCTATAATAGAAGGAGCACCTGTTGGATTTCAGGGTACAACGGAATAAATTCCAGGCCCCATCGCCCACTTGTAGAGCCATTGAGCGTCCAAAACGATAAAGAACCCCCACAAACGACCCCATTTTAAAAACTAGACCCCGCTCACAGCGGTCCCCAGTAACACCTCTTGGTTCCTGGCTACCTTCAGGAGTCGGGAGCCAGGAGTTTTTAAATTTTCCGGGGGCTCCCGGGCTTCTGCGCATGCGCGTGACATCATCATCTGGCGCGCATGCGCAGAAGGCTGGCGGCGGGTCTGGGAGGACCCAATCTCCGGGGGACACCGCGGACAAGCCGGGTGGGAATTTTCAGCTGCCCTGATGGATCCGATCCATCAGGGCAGCCGAATGTCTGACTTTTTTCACTGTTTTATTTACTTTTTTGCGATCGGCGCTATCCATTGGAAAGCGCCGATCGCAATGCCGGGGGTGACTGCCCGCATCCTGGGATGACAGCTCCATGCTGTCGGCTACCAGCAGGCACTGACAGCATGGAGCTGTCACGTGCTCAGGCAAGTGGGCATTAATCCAAAGAGGATGCATAAAACTATGTTCTCTGGGATTAAAGCCCACTTACTGAGGACGTAGTTTCCCGATGGGGCAGTCGTTAAGGGGTTAAACACAAAGCTAACTCAGTTTCTCAATATACTAGCTCCTGGAGTAGATGGTTTAAATTGCTGACTTGTATGCTCGGGAAGCATCGTATTCAACCATAGCCCCATAGCCTTTGAGCCCCAATGTAATGATGCATGAACCGCTAATTTTTGTTGAAATGATTCGTAATACATAAAACATGCAGCGCTACCAAGATTACAGTAAGCTTCCAGGACAATTCCCACACATTTTTTTTCATTTTGTTTGGGGATAAAAGGCTAAATTTGTAATTGTTTTTTTTTTCAATTAGTATATTTACGGTAAAATAAAGTATGGCAATGGGTTCCTCATTTTGTTTTGGACGTTCTGATATATAATTTGTATGGTTTTGGATTACAGGGCTCATATGGTGATGGTTTAGGTTGGGGTGTGCGGTGGATCATTTCCTTTTTCATACATTTTTATTTGATTCTGTGTTTTTTTTTACTTATTATTATAACTATTTTTTTTACCATCTATGAGTCCCATGACATCATATAAGACCTCTGGGGGACATTCACATTGTATTTTTTTTTTCATTTCACACTTTTCGGCCTTAGGGCTTAGTCACACGGGCGTTTATTGCCGCGATTTGCGCATGCGCATGCGTCCGGCGACTTTTTAAAACCATTGCTTTGCAATGTTATCGGACACATGAGCGCTTTTTATGCGCTCGTCCGATAAATTAGAGAACAGAAATCGCAGATCGCACCTATCTGCGATCTGCGATTCCTGTTCTCTTCTCTATATGCGCTCAACGGGGCCGGCGGCAGCAGCGCCGACCCCATTGAGAACATATAGAAGACAAATCATTCTTCTCTGCCACAGCTGGAACAGCTGTGGCAGAGAAGAACGATGTTTGCCCATTGAATTCAATGGAGCGGCAATACAGCCGCTCCATTGAAAGCAATGGGCTGCCGGCGTGCGCGGGGTTAATTGTCGGGAAGGGGTTAAATATATAACCCCTTACCTGCAATGCATCCTTAAATGTGAAAAAATAAAAAAAAAGGACGTTCTCACCTGCTCCCGGCAGCTGGAGATCCCGGCGGTCGGCCTGCAGTGGGTGTGAAGGAGGTGTGACTCAGGCTTGCCCCTGATTGGCTCAGCCTGAGCCAATCAGAGGCTGAGCTCAGTCACACCCATTCATGAATTCATGAATGGGTGTGACTGAGACTTGCTTCTGATTGGCTCAGCGCTGAGCCAATCAGGGGCAAGCCTGAGTCACACCTCCTTCACACCCACTGCAGGCCGACCGCCGGGATCTCCAGCTGCCGGGAGCAGGTGAGTACATCCTTTTTTTTTATTTTTTCACATTTAAGGATGCATTGCAGGTAAGGGGTTATATATTTAACCCCTTCCCGACAATTAACCCCGCGCACGCCCGCAGCGCTTGCATTCAATGGAGCCGCTGTATTGCCGGCTCCATTGAATGCAATGCGCTGGACAGCTCCGGCCCGTTTCTAATGAAACGCGGCTAGGAGCAGATTTTCGGGCGATTTTTGGGCCGATTTTTCGGCGCCGGTCACGCGATTTGCGCATGCGCATCCGTCATGCGATGCGCAAATCGCGTGAAAAAACGCCCGTGTGACTAAGGCCTTAGTCACACGGGCGTAAATACGCACGTATATACTCGCGCATATACGCGCGTAAAAAAAACGTGTGACCATGTCCATTGCCACCAATATGTTCTATCTTTTGTAGGTGCGTTTTTACGCGCATATATACGCGCGTAAATACGCCCGTGGGTTTTTATGCGCGTATATACGCGCGTATTTACGCCCGTGTGACTAAGGCCTTCCACTGTAGCTGGGGCATCTGTAGAAGCAGCATCCATAGGAGCCCCAGTTACAGGGAGTCACTAAGAGAGCTGATCGGGTCTGTAAGGACCTTGCTGCTCTGCTGTGACAGAGAGTACCTGGTAGTCACATGATCGCAGGGTTGCATAGTGAAAGCAGGGCCCGATGTCCACGGGCGGGTTGGATTACACAGACGGGAATAGTGGAATCCCACCCTGCGTACCTGTGCGTGCAGATTTGTTTTGCATACCAAAAGGTCTGCAAAACAAATCCGCATGCTAAAATCCATTTATGGATGCCTATGCAGGTACCTCGCATGGATTACGCAATCAAATCCACCTGTAGACACTGGGCCTAATACTTCCACTTTTACTCTTTAGTACATATCACTCATTGAATGCTATATAGCCTGGGAAGGAGAGGGCAGGATCAGTTAAAAACTGCTTCTCCCTCCTCCTTTGGGTCCTGAGCTGTGTCTGACAGCTGAAGATCTGACCTGTTCCTGCTAGATTGAAGGAGCAATCGGCTGGGATTAAAGATGAGAACCAAGTGTCTCATATTTACCGTGCTTGGTCCTTAAGAGGTTAAGGCACAAACAGGCTTGGTCTTGAAGGTGTTAATATTTTCCTATTAAAAAAAACTGTGCATGAAGCCACCCTAAGGCCTTATTCACACAGCAGTATTTTGCCAGCATTTTGCATGAGTATTTGTAAGCCAAAACAGGGAGCCGGTTCAAAATACAGAAGATATGCCGATCTTCCCACTATGCTTTCTCTTTGGTTTTAGCTTCCAAATACTGATGCAAGATGCTGACCAGCATACAGCCATGTGAATGAGGCCCTACAGTAAATCCTGTGAACTGCAGGGCTTATTGCAGTATAATTACATAACAGTATCAGAATAACTATTGCTATAGTATAGGTCTGGATGTAATAATAAAAGTGTCGGGGAATTGCTTCTTATAAAATGTAGTGTTTTCCATGAAGTATATTAGATGAGGCAGTCTTTATAGCTTCCTGCATTTGTTCTTCAGGTCTCACAGACTTGAAATTACTGTATATATCTTGAAATTTTACAAAATGTTAACTTTCAAACTTGCCTATTTTTTTTTTTAAAGATAAACTTTAAAGAATTATAGCCCAAATTTGAACAGTGAAAATATAATGCTTGTGGCAGGTTTGAGTAACATACCATATATAACAAGAAAAGCCAGAGCAAGGGCAATTCAGAGGGTGTAGAGTAGTTAGTTGCACCAGTACCGGATAAACAGAATATGTACTTTATAGAATTCATACTCTCTCAGTGAGGGACTAGCCAAATATGGAAATAAGGCTAAGCCCTTCAAATCCAAGAAGGCATTAAGAAATCCACCAAGAATATGGAACCCACTGGATGAATTGGAGACAAGTAGATATCCAAAATCTAGTACCGTATTTTTTGCTCTATAAGACACACTTTTCTTCCCCACAAAGTGGGGGGAAAAGTCAATGCGTCTTATAGAGCAAACGTGACGTTTGTTCGTGCGATCGTGAGTTTAATGCCAATCACACGAACAATCGGCCGAAGAAACTCACGATCAGTTAGGAGAGCAGTTCTCTCTCCTTTGCACTGCCGCCTGTACGTACTGCTGATTGGTGGTGAGTGCCAGCGGGAACAGCTGTTGCTCCCCTGCCTCCACCAATCAGCTTCACCCCTTCCTCCTATGAAAGAAAGTGCTGACAGTTCTTTCATTATTGAATTACAAAGCTACCTTAGTCTCCTGCTGCATCCATCCAATTTTAGAAAGATGTTAAAGCAGAAATGACTAGCATATAAAATCCCTTTTAGCGCTTAGTCACATGGGCGCGATGCACCCGTCTTCCTGCAGGATGAGACGGCCGTACTGTAGGTGCGGAGAAAGAACACATGACCGGCTCCATTGCTGGTCATGTGTTCTTTCGTCCGGCGCTGCGGAGAGTCGTCCGTACCTGCAGTGTTCCCATCTTCTTCATGCAGGAAGACAGGCACATTGGCACCCGGATGCACCCTCGTGACTAAGCCCTAAAACTTGAGGTAGTGAAATATGCCAAAGAACATGGAAACAGAGCAGCTGAGAGACATTTTGGGCCTCCTTCAACTGAAAGAATCATATGGGAATGGAGGATACAGGAGGATGCGATGCAAAAAGCAGATAAAAGTCAGCACACTTTTTGTGGGCATGCTGCTAAATGGCCACAGATAGACGTGGAAGTAAAAGAGTGGATCATATCTCACAGGAACAGCGGATTTTCAGTCTCTACAAAAATGATCCTCTTTGAAGCCAAGCGTCTTGCTGCAGAGAAAGGCACTGAGGACTTCACTGGATCCGCATCGTGGTGCTACAGGTTAATGAGAAGATGTGGCCTTGCTATGCGCACCAAAACTAGAATTGCGCAAAAAAAGCCTAAAGAATATGAATCCAAGATGGTGTCTTTTCATAAATTTATAATTAATGCAAGAAAGGAAAATGGCTTTGAAATAGGCCAGATTGGGAATATGGATGAAGTCCCGTTAACTTTTGATGTTCCATCAAACAGGACTGTTGATGTGAAAGGTGCAAAAACCATAACTGTGAAAACCTCGAACATGAGAAAACGCATTACACGGTTGTGTTGTCCTGCAGTGTAGATGGCACCCAACTTCCACCAATGCTAATCTTCAAAAGAAAAAGCATGCCAAAAGAGGCGATCCCACGAGGAGTTAGTGTCCATGTTCATGAGAAAGGATGGATGGACGAAGGTGGAATGAAAATATGGATCGAAAAAGTGTGGTCCAGATGCCCTGGAGGGCTTCTGAAGAAACCTGCCCTGCTAGTACTTGACCAGTTTAGGGCACATATCAGTGAAAACACAAAAAAAATATTTAAAGAAGCAAAGACCCATCTAGCTGTAATTCCTGGGGGGCTGACCAGCCAGCTGCAGCCTCTGGATGTTTCTATTAACAAGCCATTTAAAGTTTTCATGCGAGAGGAGTGGAACAAGTGGATGGCGGCTGGGAATCATGATCTGACACTCACAGGACGCATGAAAAGGCCCACTATCACTCAGGTTTGTGAGTGGGTGAAAACATCGTGGCGGGCTGGGAAGGAGGAAATTGTTGTAGGATCCTTCAAAAAATGTGGCCTCAGTTATGCCTTGGACGGTTCTGAGGATGGAATCCTTTATGAAGATGCTGACACCAGTGATAGTGAGTCACTGAGCTTGATAAGTTCGGACAGCAGTGAGGAGTTTTTGGGGTTTCCTGATGACTAGAGGTGTATTGTTCTAAGATAAAAATCTCTGCTCATCCGTTAATTACAGTAATAAGGGTTTTTAATGCGGCTGTTCATGTTTACATATTATTCTGTTATTTTATTAAATATTTTAGCCCACTTTTTGGTTCAAAATATTTTTTTCCTACTTTCCTCCTTTAAAACCTAGGTGTGTCTTATCATCAGGTGCGTCTTACCATCAGGTGCGTCTTATAGAGCGAAAAGTACGGTAAGTTTTTTAGTGAAGTACGAGCCAAAGTAAGAAGCTAAACCCTCCTCTACTTATGGATGAGGACAGCCATCTCTCTATTACATCAGACAAACACAATGATTCTCCAAAGTAAAGTAAGCATGGAGATATAGATTGCAACGTACATTAGTAAAGGTAGCTTTACACGGGGCCCGAATTCTTACTGGAAATGGCTCATTCCAGTGATAATCGTCCCGTCTACATGCAGCCGCCAACAGGGCACTAGCAAGAAATTGCTCATCCTTATGTGCGGCCTCACGTGAGCGCATTTACAGTCACAATTGTGGTCGCAAAATCTGTGCCCGTGATGCGTAGCATATAGAAGCCATTCACTTCAATGTGTTTCTTCACATGTGGTGTTTTTCCGTGTGCATTTCGAAAAAAAGACATGACATGCTCTGTTTTTCTGCGCAATTCCACACAGAAGTCCGCTGTCTGCCCGAAATTGCACAATGAACTGCGTGATCTCTGGGGCTTAATCACAAACACCTGGGCCTAGCGAGTCAGCTGACCTGCCTCCCGGGTCAGTTGAACTGCTTACAAGTAGGCTGCCCTGCCTACTAAGTAGGCGGTCTGGCCTACTCCAACATGGCGCTGCCAGGACTGTGCTAATGTGAGCGGTCGCAGCAGTGCAATAAAGTAAAGTGTGATTGTTCTCAGTGAGAGAAACCAAGTAATCTTGTAGGTATGATACCTTTTAATGGCTAACAAAAATACATCATGTTGCAGCAAGCTTTCAGGTCTTTTATCGGTCCTTCATCAGGCTAGAATGGAACCAGTTTCAATGGGGCATATGTATAATATATATTTAAAAAAAAAAAAAAAAGTAAAGTAAAATACACCGATCTAGGAGCAATAGCTCATGACTATGCGCCATACATAGAGCATACAACTAAAAAGCGACTGTCAGACCATGTAAACAGGAGCCGCTCAATCTTTGCTTATATGCCCAACAGTCGTCCCATGTACGGGTACATTAAGTTGTTTTACTTTAAGACTGCCACCAATTAAACTGTATGCATTTGAAGATGGGCAACCCTGGATTATACCCCCCACATTATAGCATTGACTCTCACAACTGCTTTTTGTAGTTTGGTTGAACTGAATACAAAAGTATACTGGATTCAGGTCCAAGAAGGATTTCATTCCGTACAGTGTATGAACTTTTAAGTTAGGCAGTAAGAAGCTAAAAACATGAAATACATCGACAGCAGTACAATTAAAATTGTTACTTTCTTTCACCCACTGTCATGACTCACGACTTAAGATAACTTAGAAGCTTGAAATTATGGCTGTAAGTTTTTGCAAATTACAACTCACTATTACATTGAGAACTCAGCTTTAGCTACGTGTAAGCGCAAGTAAATGTTAATTATGTGGAGAAATCTTCAACAGTTTGGAATGGACTAAAGCAAGTGTTGAATGATGTCTGATGGAATATTAGACCATTCATCTTGCAATAACTAATCAAGCCACCGTATAGGTAATGGAGTAGAAGAAAAGAATGCAATAGGGGAGACTACAGGAAGTAGACCTCTTAGATGATCATTGCAAAATGGTCAAGAGTAATGAAACCACCCTGGTGAAAGTCAAAAGAGACAGATATTTATTTTGACAAAAAAGAAAAGGGTGCAACGCGTTTCAGGCATCCAAATGCTCCTTTCTCAAGCACAAGACTGATGTGTCCAAGCCAGAAAGTGGCAGTTTTATCAATTTTCTGTCCTGCTGTAGTCCATCATGGATTAAGTATGTACATTTGAACCCTCTTTAGCCTGTCAGAGCATCGCATTTTCAATCGCATGTTCAAGCCACGGTATAGACATTGGTGGGGAATAACGTGGTCTCACTCTTGCTTCCAAAACAGACTAGAGTAGCTTCATGATATTTAGGTCTGATGACTGTGCTGGTCATTGAAGATGCTGAACTCATCTTCATGCCCCTGAAACCACACTTGGACTGGGTGGACCCCATCAGCCAAAATGTCAGTATAGTTGTTGACAGTCACTTTTCCTTTTAAGGTGACGATGGGTTCTGCAGAAAACCATGATATGGCTCCCCAAACCATAACAGATCCATCACCATTAGGGTATGTCATACACATGCATGCTTTTTTTTATTCAGTGCATCCCTTTTGTTTTGTATTGACAAATTTAGAGTTGATTGGGTGAAAAAAAAATTTTGCTGAAGCAATTTTTGCTTCCAGGAAAACATAATTTACGTCAAGTTCTGCGTTTTTCCTAGAAGTCGACTGTTTTTGTCATAACATTTGCTGTTATTGGTGATTATTCCTGTGTCTGTGTGCAGGCCACTTAGGCGAAGATAAGAAACACCTCATATGTGATAGCAAGAAGGTGTTTTGTGTCAAAGAACATGCTATGAAGTACTCGAGAGCAGAGGAGAATTCCAATGGTGCAAAAAGTAACATTTTTGTTGATAGCAGGAAGGATAACACTTTAATTCTTATGCATGATGAGGCCACATCAAGAAAAGTCATATGACCATTACAGAAGAGCCTAGAGTTTTCTATCTTACTCATTATATACCAGAGTCCAAAACAAGAACAGCGAACCCGGACAAACAGTGTGCCATTGTATAATTCCACTAGTTAAAGGACAGAGGTATAGATCTTAGCCTCAAACTAATTGGCAGTGATACCACTGATAATATGTCTGGCTGGAATGGTGGCATGCTTCACTGTGTTGAAGAACTCCTCAAACGAAGACTTTTAAGGTCTTTCTGCTGGCTTCACATCAATGAACAGCCATTCCGTCATATTGTGGCAAAGCTTGATGGACCAACTTCTTCAGATAAAGGCTGGTGTGGTACAGTTAATAGACTCTTTTCCAAAGTTGAGACTCTGGACAGAAAGACTGAATTTGAGGCAATTCCATTTCTGGAACCTCTTGTTGATGTTAGCGAGAATATTGCTAGTCAAATGAGCACTGACAGCGTAATAGCATGAAAGTATCATCATGCAATAGTGAAAGGCAAGCTCGATCCTGAAGTAGCAGCTCTTAAATGTGGTCAACTGTCACACATTAGGTGGCTTACTTGAGGCATGAGGAGCATGCTGCTCTGTATGACAAAGTATGATCTTAGACCAGAGGATACGGAGGTCTTGATGCGGCTTGCAACATGGGTAACAGAAGTTTACCTTCCCATGTTCCATGAGATTAAGGTGAAACATGAGATCAAGTATGAACCTTGGCCTGTCAATTTTAGCAGAAGCAAGATGCGAGGGTCAAGGATGCCTCAAAGCCCTACCTAAAAAGCAGATCCTGGTGGGCTCACCCTGAGAATGTACTTGTCGCTCTTCTCTGTTCTGATGATACAAGACAGATAGTGATTTCAGTTGACACAATAATGGCAGTCACGGCTGATGGTAAACAAAATTCCACTACTGTGCGGTCCTTTGTAGTTCCCGAAATGGTAAACCTCAATGTTCGCAACCTCAAAGCACTCATTGATTGGGAGGCAGAGACCATCACTAAACCAGTTCAGTTTCACAGTAAACAAGTCTTTGGCCCAACTTGATGCACTGAAACCTGCCCCCCTGGAGCTTCCTTGACATTCACTACACACTCAAATTTGTGAGAGAGACGTCCGATTGGTTACAGTGTGTGGTTGGGCCAAGAGAGATGGCTTTATATGAACACAGTTGAGTAATCGGGAAGTGATGCCTTCTTTGAAAGCAAAGAAAGACTTTCTAAGAGTGTTCCAAGCTTAAATAATAACTCTATCACTGACTGTCTGGAGTTTTGCTTTTGTGCACTTAAACAGAATGCGGATAGACTTTTTTGCAGTTCAGTCATTATTCGTATGTTTTATCACCTGTTTGTTCTTATGTTCAAATTATTGAAATTTAATGGTGTTTTATTACTAGCAGCGACTAAGGTAGGTTTTATTTTACTTCCATCTTGCATTTGAATTATTAAATAAATGTTATTAATTGATACTAAATGTCTCCAAACTGTCAATAAAAGGCAAGCCTAACATGATTAATATGAACATTATTGCATAAATTTAATTACCATTTCCCGGTAGGTAAACCTCAATATTTTACAAAAATAATACGAGAAATGAATTCCCCATATCCAAATACATCAGGTTCCAAATGTGTAAGCCAATGTATAAAAAAATATGATTTTCACTGACAAATGACATACCCTAACCACCAGGCTTGACTTTGAGAAACAGGCAGGCGGGACGATAGGCTTTCTTTGGCATTCACCAGGCACAAACACATCCTATGATGGGAAATATTGTAAAGGGGAGTCATCAAACAAAGTCACGTTTCCAGTCATCAGCAGACCAGGACTTGTGTTTGTAGCACCATTGTAGTGGTTGGCAGATTGCTGCCCTACCTTGAAAATTTAGTTTGTGGGGTTCCCGCCTCACTGTAATGGTTGAGATAGGATTCTGGAAATGGTGATGGAGCTCGGCAGTCACCCTGGCTGCAGTTGTCTCCCTATTAGAAGTCACAATCTGCTTCAACTTCTTTCTGTCTCGTTCATTCTTGAGCCGAGCTTTTTTGTAATGCTTAAGAGCTCGTTTGGAGTAAAGAACCCCATTGTAGTCAATGGGAGACTCGAGTATTTTTCAAGGTGACAGTTAAAAAAAAACAAAAAAACGTACCTGTCCGCAGCTGCCGTGTCTCCCACGGGGATGCAGAACACATCTGCCACACGCGGCAGATGTTTCCTTCATCCCTGCTAGTAAAAAGAATTCCCTGCTGCTGCACCTGCCCCATCTGTGACAGATGCAGCAGAGGAATTCTTCAATTCCCCACCACAGCTGTCACACATGACAGCTGCGGTAGAGGATCCTGCTACCGGCTCTCTGTCATTGGATTTCAGAGAAGGGCTTTAAATATAAGCCCCTCCCTAAAAAAACAGTAAAAGTAGTGTAGAAAACAAAAAATATATATACTCACCTCCCTTTACTGCCAGGGCTCAGCCGCGTCTTCTCTGTGCTGTCCCCGGCCCTGTAGTGCTGATCTATCAGCAGCCAGGGATTTAAAATCCCCACCTCCTGAAAGAGCTGATTGTGATTGGCTGAGGCGCTCAGCCAATCACAGGCAACTCTCGCTGAATGAATGACAGGGAGGTGAGTATGCATTTTTTTGGTTTTCTACACTACTTTTACTTACATGAAAAACAATTTAGGGGTGCTGAAATTTGTCTCAAGCACCGCGTACTTTCGAGTATGCTAATGCTCAAACGAGCATCAAGCTCAGACCAGCATGTTTGCTCATCTCTAGTCTTTATCTTTGGCCACTATTGTGTTTAGAAATGTTTTGCCTTGAAGTACGAATATTTATGCTGTCGGGACTATTGATACTGAATCCCTGGAGGTAAACTTGTGGTTTTGCTAACAGATTCTCCAACTAGATGGGCACCAACAGTTTACCTTCTCTGAAAGTTTGTAAGATTGGATGTATTGCATAACCCACAACACAAAATGTGGTACGCGGATGAAATACAGCTGTTATACTGTTGATGGCATAGACACTACACATTAACAACAAACTGGGATGTCAGGAAGCACATGCGTATCATTACTGCATGCATTACCAAAAGAATTACCAATTCTAGGTGTTTCAATTGTATTTATAAACCCCTATACACAATTGCACTTGTCCAGGATATACTGTTCAGCATATACTGCACTTCTTGAGATATTCCTTGCATATAAGCGCTAGATGTACACCACCCGTGCAGTTTGTGCAACACCTTCCTTATATATTGCACCATGTTACAATTTTACTCTCATTTGGGAGAAAGTATCCCATTTTCTTGTGATAAAGCAATTATTTAATGTTTCTAAAAATGTATCCCAATAGTTAAAGGGGTTTTCAAGGCAGTGCCGGAATACACAGGGGCTGGAGCAGAAGCCACTGCTCCAACCCCTGTGTAGTGTCCGGCACTTGTAATTGCAGATGCAGCTATCATTGATTTCAATGAGACCCAAACCTGCAATTACAAGCTCTGGCCACTACACAATGGTCGTGTAGCATCCTTACCAGAAATGCGGCGTACACCAATGTAAGAATAAGCACGACCATGCATAAAACAACCAGAAGCATGACCGTGCAACAAAAATATAAAACGAAATTAAGGGGAATGTTTTACCTATAAACCCCTACCCCTGAAGGGACCCTTGCCTAAACAGCAGGCTGATCGCTCTGACAAGTGCGGACCCACACGCGTACCTTGGCCACTAATAAATCCCTACCAGGGAGCCCTGAATACCAAAATAAACAGCATAAGGAAACCAACTGCTGTACTTAGCTGTAGCAGCAGTCTGCAGCAAGAAAAAGGAGCTCCAGAGGCAGGCTGTGCTCCTCATAGGCAAACCAGGAAGAAACTGAATTGACCCGCACTAAAGTCAGATGTAATTCAAGCTATATAGGGCAGGGCAGCTAGAGACAGGTGAAAACTGACATCACTCACCCGACATCATGTCCCTCAGCCCCAGGAAAGGCAGAGATACTGCTGAAATCTGGTCCGGCCTGAAAGCAAGGCGAGGATCTCAGAACAGCTGCAACAGGTGGGAGCAACGGCTTCTGCTCCAGCCACTGTATCTCAGCACTGACAGCAGGCACTGTGTGAAAAACCCCTTTAACGGTTTATTCCCATCTGAAATTTTCATAGCATGTCTACAAGATGCAAGCCCCACCATCTTTTGATCAGGACCCCACTGCCCCTAGCTTGGCTGAATGCAATGGAGGGTAGTAGGCAAGACTAATGGAAACACCCCAGCAGGCTTTGTTATGCTGTTTCTATAACCTCCATAGAAGTCAATGGGACTTATGAAAACAATTCTGAAACAACTTTTAAGAAGGTTAACTTGTTTCCGTAAAGCGCATCTGAGCACTGAATAGATGATTTCTTTTTTTGCTAGATTTCTCCTTTTCTCCTGATTCTGCGGCCAATTTATTATTATTCTTTATTCCTTACTATGGCGGATTGTCTCTTTGTTATGTGTGTGTTTCTTTAATTATAGAACATATGAGACTTTCTTGTGACTTCCCGCTTGTCGGATTGCGTTTGTTAAATCTTCGCAATTACATAAATGTTATCATATTTTATAAATGTGTACTTGAGTACAAAAAAAACTAGAAAAGGTTTGTAGATTTCTTGCATTGAAATGAATTCGGAATATCAAGGTCATTTGTTATAGGAGTCTAATCTCCAAATTGCCATGCAGCAACCTTGCTGACTTTATACGGCGTTTCTGCGAGGCGCGCTCTTCTGCTTATGTAGCTTTTCTTTTACTCTGGAAGGAGAAAGCCATTGTTTTTTCAATAATCTTTTACGTGCCGCTGTTAGTCTTTTGGGGGCTCTGAGAGTCTTAAAAGTAATAGATTTTTGCCTATGAGCAAAGAAGCCATTACAGCATGTACCAGAAGATTTAATAGGTGTCATAATTTATCATGTATACCGAAAAGTGCTTCTTAATTAAGTGCGTACGTTAATGAATTTTTTAATTTGATCCCTGTAAGTACCTTGCTATACTAATTGCAATATTCTACACATTAGTCATCCGCTGTTGCCCTTGGCTGTTTTCTATCCTGAGAGAGGTAGGCTAGGCTTTTCAGTTAAACTTATCTTAACCCATTGTGAATAAAAAGGTATTTTGCTACATATACCGCTGATGCCATTTTATTGTTGGCAATTAATACTAAAGAGCATTGTATGTTCATATGTTGTATTACATACTACAGGTATCTTGAAGATGAACAAGGGACATTGAGCATATAAATATGCAGTATATTGATGAAATAATCAGATTCCTTCTTCATCCCATCTTCAAGTTACATTCAATGAACTTGGCCAACTACTGAGACCTACTGCCTGTTCATGGAACCTTCGGGCTTATTCACCTGGGCGTGAAAATCTTGCAGGAGTTAGCTGTGCAAAATAGCGGTTGATTTGCGAGAAAATCGCGTGAATGTGCAATTTCCCGCTATCAAGTCCTAAGCTTAATTAGAGATGACATTGCCCAGTAACACAATTGGGAGCTGCCTGTTGCTGAAAAAATGCTCTGCAGCTCCGGGAGGGGAGAGAGAAATGAAAAAAATCCCAGCGGGGATTTCCTTCATCACTAGAGACTTCCTTTATCTCAGCAGGGATGGAGGGATTCCCCTGCAGGGGAGCTGGAGGGACATCCCCTTAGCAGCGAAAGAGGGATTCCCCTGCACGGAAAAAACACGTTAGTGTGAACAGATCTACTGAAAACAAAGGCATCGGTTTGTCGCGTTATACGTGCGAGATTTTCCTGTGTGGAAACTCCTCCACAAATACATTTGTCTGAATCCAACCCTTACACAGCTTGAAGCCAATGTATTACATAGTTCTGTTAGAGAGCAGAAGTCCATTTTTTTTGCATTGGCTGTCCACTCTAGTTAATGGGAGATGTTTGGAAGTTTTTGTGCCTTTGTCTTCTATCAGATTTGTTCATTTATGAGAAAGCAAGTGTTCAGTCTATAGACTTTTAGTGATGTCCTGTTCTTAAAGGGAATGTGTCATCAGAAAAGGACCTACTATATAAATCAAGTTTTTAAGTTAAACATTTTTTAAATAACTTTTGGTTATTTTTTTTGTCATTTTCAATGTAAGAAGAATCTAAATTTTTAAAAAGTAGTAAAATTCTGCAGTTTTTACACTGACCACTAACGGTGCTTTTACATGGGATGATCTGTCGGGCAACAGGTGCCAAACGGGTCGTCCCAGCAATAATCCTTCCTGTGCTCTTACACAGAAATGAGCATTATTGACTGAATGGAGGTGAAGCGGATCAGGGATTGCTTCAGTGTCCCGCCTCCATTCACAGTAATTAGGCAGCCATTCATAAATGTTGAAGAATTTTTAAAGAAGTACACCTAAATCAGGTAAAATCATTAAATATGAGTGACTTAGCTGTTAACCAAAAACCCAGACAAGAGATCTGAATCCAGTTAATGGTAATGGGGTTCTGGGTGTCCAGCCACCCAACACCGTAATTTTATTAAGAGGAAAGGAAAGGCGTAACCATCATATAGATATGGAATGGATTATACAAATGTAACATATGCAAGATATATGATTATATACATTTTTGGCTACAAGATGATGTTCTCAGGCTTAAGATATCATTTTTGGCATAAACACTTTGGAATATGTCTAGAGATGAGCGAGCATACTCGTCCGAGCTTGATGCTCTTTCGAGTATTAGGGTGCTCGAGATGCTCGTTACTTGAGACGAGCAACACGCGGTACTCGTCTTGATTAAACGAGCACTGACCATTGAATTCAATGGAGCCGGCAATACAGCCGGCTCCATTGAAAGCAATGGGCTGCCGGCGAGCGCAGGATGAATTGTCGGGAAGGGCTTAAATATTTAAGCCCTTCCCTGCAATTCATCCAGAAATATGTAAAAATAAAAAAATTATATATACTCGCCTGGTCCCGGCAGACGGAGTTCAGCGCGGCCGGCGGCAGTCCTCCTGAACTGCTCTGAACAGCTGTGAGTAGTATTCAGCAGCCAGGGATTTAAAATCCCCGCCTGCTGAATGAGCTGCCTCTGATTGGTCACAGCCTGACCAATCAGAGGCAGATCTCACTCACACACCTATTCATGAATTCATGAATGGGTGAGTGACTGCTGCCTCTCATTGGCTCAGCGCAGGGACCAATCTGCACCCACCTTATTTTAAAAACTCCTACCAACTATTGGTTTGGGTGAGCGCTGCTGATATTTCTTTGTTAACATTGTCTTCTTAATCTTTCTAAAACAACGTGCACTCTTTAGTAGTGTTGAGCAAACTGAACACGTCGTACCTGGTTTTGGGTCGAGCTTTGCTGGTTTTGGGTTCATCTTGGCGGACACCACTAAAATGGCAACTGACATATGGCAGAAAGAAAAAAGATCACATGGCCTCAAGGTAGCCTTTAATGCATTGCAAATAGTTCTACTAGCCAATCAGGAGGCACTATAGGGGTGATAGCCACTATAAAAGACCATAGCGCCAGCAGCCATTTCAGCCAGGCATAGAGGTACACAGAGAAGTCTATAACTATGAGGGAGGGGCAGCTTGTACTGTAGTGTACAGTAATTGCAGTTAGGAGCTCCGCACAGAGCTGTTTCATTACAATTTAAAGTGTGTCCTTTTTTCTCACATTTTGTTTCTTCCAGAAGTAGTGTGCGGTGATTGCAGCCCTCCACCGAGTGCCAAGCAGTCATTCTGCACTCAGTTTATTTCATTGCAATTTAAAACGTGCAAGTGTTTTTTTTTAACCCTTTCCAATCCACTTTCTGACGTCTGAAGACATTCTGATTTGAAGGCTGTACAGCTCCGATGTCAGAAGACGTCCGGCAGGGTAGTCTTACTGTATATTACTGCCCGCTCTGTTGTCTGGGGCCTCTCCAGCATGTCCCATACCGCAGTACTGGCTCTAGCCAGCAGATGGCGCCATTGTATAATGGCAGAAAGAGAGAACCCCCTAGGAAACCCTGAATCCAAAATTGGATTGCAAAGGGTTAAATAAATAAAAAATTCTTAAATTCTTCCAATTTGAGTCGTGTGCACTAATTGCTGTGTAGTGCACAGAGTATTGTGCGTATTTTCAAAATTAGAAATAAAAGTGTCTGGTATAAGAAAGGCTGAGAATGGGGAAAGGACCAGGTAAAAAAAAAAAAACACCCATGCCACATTGTCTACCAGTAAAGATATTGGTGCCAGTACCAGCACCTTGGCACCAGCTATGTACCGAGGCCCAGTACTAGCCAACCACCGACACTCTGTGCCCAGTCATCCAGTTGTTGTGCAGCTAAACTCACACCTGGCCAAGCTGTTGGTGGAGCATTCACTGCCGTACCACCTCACGTTTATGACAGTGGATTAGGCATGGATCGCTGAGGAGTTTAGAACCATTGCGGCTGTTGACTTGCTACCACTGCCATCACCACCACTGCTGTTGACTCACTAGCAGCTTCTATCAGTCCAGTACACCTGCAGCCGCCCACTACTACCAGGCCTACACAACCATTCCTCAACCAGATGATCCCAGATCTCCTGTTCTGCTGTGCATTTAATACTATGTTTTGGCAGATGCAGCTACTTCTACCACTACCCCTACTGCTGCTGCTACCAGTACTACACAATCACAGATCAATGGGTAATTCCAAAAAGGGATCATTATTTTGTCTTTTTGTTTGTAATTAAAGCCATTTTAATCCCTTTCCAGAATGTCAGTCCTGTTGCTACTCCCAAAAAAAGATAATTTTTGGACTGCTTGGAAAAAGCCATTGCTTCTTCCTTTACTTCTGCTTATGTGTAAACACTGGCAGGCTTCTTTCACCAAAAAAGGTTAATTAAATAGATATGAGATAGATGGATACATAGATAGATAGATAGATAGTTAGTAAACACTTGAACCTGCTCGCCCTCACGGAAACCTGGATACAGCAGTCCGATTCTACCTCCCCCGTTGCATTGTCCTATGAAGGCCTGCAGTTCTCTCACACCCCCAGATCGGATGACAGACGTGGTGGAGGAGTAGGCATCATCCTCTCCCCAAACTATACCTTCCAGGTCAGTCCCTCAGCTCCCTCGCTTACCTTCCACTCCTTTGAAGTCCACACCCTGCGACTCTTCCGCCCACTGCCCCTGAGTGTCACAGTTATTTACAGACCCCCAGGTCCCACCCGCCTGTTCCTAGACCACTTTACTGCCTGGATCCCCCACTTCCTTTCCTGTGAAATCCCAACCCTCGTCCTTGGTGATTTCAACATCCCTACTAACGACCCCAGCTCCTCATCTGCCTCCCGGCTGTTAACACTGACCTCCTCCCTTGGCTTATCACTAATCTCTGACTCCCCCACTCATAGAGATGGTAACACTCTTGATTTAGTTTTCCTCCGTTTCTGCTCTGCTTCTCACTTTACTAACTCCCCCCTTCCACTCTCAGATCACAACCTTCTCTCTTTCTCCATCAGGCACCCTAGTATCTCCCCTGACCCTCCTATCTATCGCACCTCTAGGAACCTCCAGTCCATCCGCACTAAACAGTTTGCCGAAACTATTCAGTCCTCCCTATCCCCTATCTCTCTCCTCCCCTGCCCTAACCTGGCAGCCGAATACTACCACACCACCCTCAGCCATGCCCTGGATGAAGCGGCACCACCCGTGACTCGAGCCGTCAAACGCAGACCATGGCAATCTTGGCTCACATCCCAAATGAGCTTCATCTGGCGGTGCTCTAGGTGCGCCAAGCGGCTGTGGAGAAAGTTAAAGCTGCCGGCAGACTTCCTCCACTTCAAATTCATGCTTAAAACTTATAACCTAGCCCTTCACCATGACAAACAAGTTTATTTCACCTCCCTTGTCTCCTCACTATCCCGCAACCCCAAACAACTCTTTGATACCTTTCACTCCCTCCTCAGCCCCAAAGAACAGGCCCCTGTGACAGACCTGACTGCTGGAGAACTAGCTGCCTATTTCAAAGAAAAAAAAAAAAATCGACAACATTCGAAAAGAAATCTCTGAAAGCTTCATGGTTAGCCCCGATCCCAGTTTCATCAGCACGGAATCCAGCACCTACTCACTATCTACATTAGAACCATCGACAGAGGAAGAAGTCTCCAGGCTCCTTTCCGCTGCCCGCCCCACCACCTGTGCTAGCAACCCTCTCCCCTCTCACCTCCTCCGGTCCCTTTCCCCAGCTCTTATTACTCACCTCACTACAATCTGCAACCTCTCCCTAACCTCTGGCACGTTTCCCTCCTCATTTAAACACTCCATCATATCCCCTCTGCTTAAAAAACCAACCCTGGACCCAACTGGCGCTGCCAACTACTGAATTGTCTCAAACCTCCCCTTCATCTCCAAATTACTGGAATGCCTGGTCTACTACCGCCTTACTCGCTTTCTCTCTGACAACTCACTCCTCGACCCCCTCCAGTCTGGTTTTTGCTCTCTACACTCGACCGAAACTGCCCTTACAAAAGTAACAAATGACCTGATGACTGCAAAGTCGAGAGGTGATTACTTCCTACTAATCCTCCTTGACCTGTCTTCTGCATTTGACACTGTCGACCATAACCGCATTCTCACTATGCTCCACTCTATTGGTCTAAAGGACACTGCTCTCTCCTGGTTCTCTTCCTACCTCTCTGACCGCTCTTTCAGTGTTTCCTTTGCTGGTTCTATCTCTGCTCCACTTCCTCTCGCTGTTGGAGTACCCCAGGGCTCGGTCCTTGGTCCCCTTCTCTTCTCTATCTATACTGCCCCAATTGGACAAACCATCCACCAATTTGGCCTCCAATACCATCTCTACGCTGACGACACCCAACTATACACCTCCTCTCGTGAGATCTCTGGACCATTCCTCCAAAATATCACCGACTGTCTGTCCGCTGTTTCTAACATTATGTCCTCCCTTTTTCTCAAACTAAACCTCTCTAAAACTGACCTCCTTGTCTTTCCACCTTCTAACCGACCTCCCCTCAACATCTCCATTCCAGTGTCTGGCACCATCATAACCCCCAGATGGCATGCCCGATGCCTTGGGGTCATACTGGACTTTGACCTCTCCTTTACCTCCCATATCCAATCTCTGGCCAAAACATGCCACATGCACCTCAGAAATATTGCTAAAATACGTCCGTGCCAAACAACGGACACGCTAAAGACACTCGTGGTTGCCCTAATCCACTCCCGGCTTGACTACTGCAACTCGCTACTCATCGGCCTCCCCCGCACTAGACTCGCTCCACTCCAATCCATACTAAATGCAGCAGCTAGGCTAATTTTTCTATCCAGTCGTTATTCAGACGCCTCTGCATTATGCCAGTCGCTGCATTGGCTGCCCATCCACTGCAGAACTATATTTAAACTCCTCTACCTCACTCACAAAGCTCTGCATGGCGCTGCACCACCATACATCGCCTCCCTACTGTCAGTATACTACCCAGCCCGCTCACTCCGATCTGCTTACACACTAAGACTAAACACCCCTGTAATACGAACCTCACATGCTCGCCTACAGGACTTCAGCAGAACAGCAGCCATCCTCTGGAACGCTCTACCCCAAGGCATCCGGACAATTCCCGATGCACGAAATTTCAGACATGCCTTAAAAACACACCTCTTCAGGGAAGCATACCAAATCTCCTGACCTAGTCCCTCGCCCCTCCCTATGGTGCCCCACCCTGTTTGCTTTCTAATAAATGATCTGTACATGAAATTTCCTATTGCCTGTGTTCCCCATCCCTGCACCTCCTGTACCACCCCCAACCCATTTGTGTCTAACCCAATGTACCTCACATTGTAATTGTTGCAATTGTTGTATTGTTTTGCATTTATCCAGGCCTGAAAGCGCTGCGGAATAAGTTGGCGCTATACAAATAAAGATTATTATTTTATTATTATAGGGGATAGATAGATAGATATATATGAGATAGATAGATAGATAGATAGATACAAGTAGATATCGTGTTTCCCCCCCAAAAAGACCCTCTCTTATATTAATTTTTGCCCCTAAAGAGGCACTGGATCGTATTTTTAGGGAGGTCTTCCTTTACTTACCTAGCAGGCTCGGTCCAATTAAATCACAACGTTCCACAGAGGTCGCTGTTCCTGCCATCCTTATGAGACTGACAAATAGATAAATATGAGATAGATAGATAGACAGATAGATATGAGATAGATAGATATGAGATAGATAGATAGACAGCTAGATAGGAGATAGATCGATAGATAGATAGATAGATAGATAGATAGATAGATAGATAGATAGATATGAGATAGATAGATATGAGATAGATAGATTATCATATCTCTCTATATATCATCTATCTATCTCATATCTATCTATCTATCCGTCTATCTATCTATCTCATATCTATCTATCCATCCATCCATCTATCTCATATCTATCTATCTCATATCTATCCATCCATCCATCTCATATCTATCTATCTCATATATATCTATCTATCCATCCATCTATCTCATATCTATCCATCCATCCATCTATCTCATATCTATCTCATATCTATCCATCCATCCATCTATCTCATATCTATCCATCCATCCATCTATCTCATATCTATCTATCTCATATCTATCCATCCATCCATCCATCTATCTCATATCTATCTATCTCATATCTATCCATCCATCCATCTCATATCTATCTATTTCATATCTATCTATCCATCCATCTATCTCATATCTATCCATCTATCCATCTATCTCATATCTATCTCATATCTATCCATCCATCCATCTATCTCATATCTATCCATCCATCCATCCATCTATCTCATATCTATCTATCTCATATCTATCCATCCATCCATCTATCTCATATCTATCTATCTCATATCTATCCATCCATCCATCTCATATCTATCTATCTCATATCTATCTATCCATCCATCTATCTCATATCTATCCATCCATCCATCCATCCATCTATCTCATATCTATCCATCCATCCATCTATCTCATATCTATCCATCCATCCATCTATCTCATATCTATCTATCTCATATCTATCCATCCATCCATCTATCTCATATCTATCCATCCATCCATCTCATATCTATCTATCTATCTCATATCTATCCATCCATCCATCTATCTCATATCTATCTATCTCATATCTATCCATCCATCCATCCATCTATCTCATATCTATCCATCCATCTATCTCATATCTATCCATCCATCCATCTATCTCATATATATCCATCCATCTATCTCATATCTATCTATCTCATATCTATCCATCCATCCATCTCATATCTATCTCATATCTATCTATCTCATATCTATCCATCCATCCATCTATCTCATATCTATCCATCCATCCATCTATCTCATATCTATCTATCTCATATCTATGTATCTCATATGTATCTATCGATCTATCAATCCATCCATCTATCTCATATCTATCTATCTATCTATCCATCCATCCATCCATCTATCTCATATCTATCTATCTATCTATCTATCTATCCATCCATCTATCTCATATCTATCTATCTATCCATCCATCCATCCATCCATCTCATATCTATCTATCTCATATCTATCCATCCATCCATCTATCTCATATCTATCTATCTCATATCTATCCATCCATCCATCTATCTATCTCATATCTATCTATCTCATATCTATCCATCCATCTATCTCATATCTATCTATCTCATATCTAGATATCTACATAGATAGATGATATATAGAGAGATATGATATAGATGGATGGATGGATGGATAGATAGATAGGAGATAGATAGATAGATAGAAAATAAATGATATATATGAAATAGATAGATAAATAGATAGATAGGAGATAGATAGATATGGGATAGATAGATAGATAGATAGATAGATAGATAGATAGATAGATAGATAGATAGATAGGAGATAGATAGATATAGGATAGATAGATAGATAGATAGATAGATAGATAGATAGATAGATAGATAGATAGATAGATAGATAGATAGATAGATAGAAAGGAGATAAATAGATAGATAGAAAATAAATGATATATATGAGATAGATAAATAGATAGATAGGAGATAGATAGATAGATAGATATGAGATAGATAGATAAGAGATAAATAGATAGAGAGAGAGATAAACGATAGATGGATAGATAGATAGATAGATAGATAGATAGATAGGAGCTAGATAGATATATAGATAGACAGATAAAAAGATAGGAGTAGATATCGTGTTTCCCCAAAAATAAGACCCTTTCTTATATTAATTTTTGCCCCTAATCAGGCACTGGGTCTTATTTTTAGGGAGGTCTTATTTTACTTACCTAGCAGGCTCAGTCCATGTAAATCACAATGTTCTACAGAGGTAACTGTTCCTGCAGTCCTTACAATCCTAGCCACTTGTACATCATCACTTCCTGGTTAAAGGATTCATAAATTCCACCTCCATAATGTGATGGCTGATGATTGGTTCTTCGAGAATCACGGCTCAGTCAATCAATTCAGCATTGGATGAACCAATGGCTGTGATTGTTCCATCGAGCACTGCATTGATTGGCTGATCATGGCACTCAAACTAATCACAGACATCGCTTCCTGGAGGCGGGTTTTATTAATCCCGTCACCAGGAAGTGATGATGTACAAGCAGCTAGGACTGTGGGGACTGTGGGCACAGCACAGACCTCCGAAGAGTGGCGTGAGGGACTAGTACCGCGCATGCAAGGTAATTTATCCCTTTTTCATGTAATGCAGCTAGGGCTTATTTTCAGGGTAGGGCTTATATTTCGAGTCCCCAAAAATCTCGCTAAATTTAGGATAGGGCTTATTTTAGGGTACAGGAAAACACAGTAAGAGATAGATGGTAGATGGATAGATATAGGACAGATAGATAGAAAGGGGATAGATAGATAACTACGTAGATAGAAAGAAAGACTGATATGAGATAGATAAATAGATAAATAGGAGATAGATAGATTAAAAGATAGATAGGAAATAGATAGATGTTAGATAGATAGATAAATAAGAGATAGATAGATAGATAGATATTAGATAGATAGATACGAGATAAATAGAGAGATAGATAAAAGATAGATAGATATGAGATAGATAATAGGAAATAGATAGATAGATATGAGATAGATAGATAAATAGGAGATAAATAGATAGATAGATAGATATGAGAGATAGATAGATAGATAGATAGATAGATAGATAGATAGATAGATAGATAGATAGATAGATAGATAGATAGAGATAGATAGATAGATAGATAATAGGAGATAGATAGGATATAGATTGATAGATAAATAAGAGATAAGTAGATAGAGATATAGATACATATTAGATAGATAGATATGAGATAGATAGATAGATAGATAGATAGAAAGATAGATAGATAGAGAGATAGATAGATAGATAGATAGATAGATAGATAGATAGATAGATAGATAGATAGATAGATAGATAGATAGACATAACCACCATACATGGAGATTTTGTCACTTTGGCTAGTAAATTAGCCATTTATTGCGGTGAGGAATGCTGCTGACAAGCTCACATATGCAATTAAGTGAATTACATAAAATATGTTTAAATAATCCAAAAACCCTGCGGCTAGTCAGTACTAATAAAATAGTGATCCGTTATTTTGTCACATGCCAGGCCTGGGAAATTAATAGCAGTAGCAGCTGATAATGCAGCTCCTGATAGTGAGGTTCTTCATGCATTGGTGACTGTCACCTGTTTCTCAACAGATTTTGAGAAGCCTTGCCTTCAGCATGCCTGATTTATGGATAAAATTAATTTTGACACCTATCGGAGAGTATTATAAGTGGCCGCTGAAATCTGGAGATGTGCAAACTTTTTCTAGCAGTGGTACAAAATCACTGCCCATTGCTCGCCCCAGGCCAGGTCCTTTAGATATGCTGATCTCTTGTTTCAAGGGTTTGTGTGATATTTTATAGACTAATATTCTGCAGTCCTGACATGCTGAAGTGTGCTGGAAGAACACATGCTTCCTCTTACATCTCCCCAGAGAAAACTATTACTAGTGACTGTCCCAGGCTGTATTTACACGGGGGAGCGCAATATCAGGCCGAGTAATTTGGACCAATGCTGCACTCATACTCCTGGAATGGTCCCTAAGAGTATGATGATTTTTGTGAAAAACACCACATCGCATCACCAAACATGTGATTTTCACACGTGTGAAATTTTTTAATGTTTTTTTCTATAGAAAAAATTTAAAAAATTGCATTGTACTTGCAAAAAAACCCAAAAAACATCGCATTTGGGGACGAGTGCAAGGGGATTTTTTTTTCAACTCCCATAAGACAATATTAGTGATATTGCTCAAAAGATCTATCTACCGCTGCGAGGAAAAAGAATTGCTCATGTAAATAAACTAGAGATGAGCGAGTAGTGCCTTTTGCGAGTACCTGCCCGCTCGTCTCAAAAGATTTGGGTGCCGGTAGGGGAGAGTGGTGAGTTGCGGGGGGGGTTTGGAGAGTGAAAGAGAGATTCCCCCCCGTTCCTCCCCCGCCGCTCCCCACCCCCCACCGCCACCCGAATCTTTAGAGACGAGCGGGCAGGTACTCGCATAAGGCACTACTTGATCGAGTAGTTTGCCTTAGCGAGTACGCTCGCTCATTCTAGAATAAACCCATTGCAAAGAACAGGTTCTGTTTCTGTGCAACGCACAAAACTCGCACAATACAACTGCCTGTGCAAATATGGCCTCAATCTTACATTTAGGGCTCAGGCAGATGAGCGATTTTTTTTTTAGTGCATGAATAGCCGCGCTAAAAAAAGCAGCTCTATTACGGCTCAGTCAGACGAGCGGAGATTCGCGCGTTCTTCCGTGTGCAAAAAAAACACCGCGTCTGCGGAAAAAAATCTGCACCTACTAAAAATAGAACATATGGGTGGCAATGGACGTGGTCATGCAGATTTTTCCCGCACATAAATTACCTTTTTTTCCACGCGGAAAAAAACGTACTTCACATGTACTTTTTTTTAGAGGTACCTGTAAAAGATATGGCCTGTGAGTGCAAATACACCCGTTCACGCGATTTTTGTTCACATGATGTGCGATTTTTTTTAGCGCGACTATTTATGTGCTAAAAGAAACCTCGTCTGCCCAAGGCCTGAGGATGACCACATGCTGCACTATATGGCATGAAAAATGTTAACCCCTTAGCGACCGCCTATACGTGTTTTCACGTCCTTGATGTCTTGGCTTTATTCTACATGGCTGTGAAAACACATTGGCCCTGTAGAATAAATCTGTGGGGTCAGGGAGTGTGATAGCTCCTTACTATCAGCTACTGAAGGTAGCCACTAGCCTGGAGCTGTCACTGGGGGTCGAGTTGTGCGTTCTCCCGTCACTGAAACACTGTGATTTCACAGATTCTGTCGATCTCGTAAAAGTGTGTTAGAAACTTTAAAAAGTTAAAGTTTCATTTCCCGTCACCAATCGGTGAGGCGAGATGAAACTTGTACCCTGAGGCCTCTAGCGATGTCCGCCGACGTGGTCTTCAGTTCTAGGCTCCACTGCTGATCTGTGCATGTGCAGGCTAAATGGTGGGCAAATCTGCAGTAGAGCTATCTGCCAAGCTAACAAAGGCAACTTGGTAGATAGTAACAAGCAGGGACCACAGAGATTGGTCCCTGCTAACATGGATGGCTGTGAGCAGGCCTACTCATTGCTTTGTTCCGGACATTCTGGTAGTGATACCGAAACTGCGGTGGAGGCAGAAATAAATTCCAGCAGTGACGACTCTACTTCTACCGCTAACCCTATGGTGGTTGAAGTAGTTGTTGAATCATCAGGGCCGAGTGCTGTGATGCCTCCCATAATGAGGGTTTCTGCTGTTTCAATCCCCCCCCAAAAAAAAATACCATAATTTTAAGCAACTTCGAATGTAAATATGGATTTCGAGAATTTTGCCCCATTTGCTTTTTTTATTTATTTATTAGCGATAAAGTCATGGAATTCATTGTTCAGCAGAGAAACCTCTATGCTGGACAATTTATTGCAGAGCATCCCACCTCTGTCTTTTCCAGACTATGGTCTAAGTGTCCCAGAAATTAAAAAAAAAAATTGGGGAATTATAATATTAATGGGTTTAGTGGGAAAAATCCTCCATCCGCTCATACTGGTCTACCAGTGCTGTGCACACAATTCCTATATTTGCATTCATTATGCCCCAAG
The DNA here is from genome assembly GCF_035609145.1 of Eleutherodactylus coqui. Taxonomy (NCBI): domain Eukaryota; kingdom Metazoa; phylum Chordata; class Amphibia; order Anura; family Eleutherodactylidae; genus Eleutherodactylus; species Eleutherodactylus coqui. Next base: position 204,585,957 of record NC_089843.1, on the reverse strand, counting down.
GCCGCTTTAAAAAACTAATGCATTTCCTTCATTTCTCTGATAATTCCCAAGTTCCCCCAAAAGATGACCCTGCCTATGACAGATTGAATAAACTGAGGACCCTAATCTCCCTGCTGAAAGAATCTTTTAAAAATATATATACCCCCAAGAAAACCTGTCAGTTGACGAGTCCCTGATGAGCTTCAAGGGCAGTTTTTCCTTCAGGCGCTTTATACCATCTAAATGCGCCAAGTATGGCGTCAAATGATATAAAGTGTGCGTGAGCGCTTCAGAATATACCTTAGATTTTTTTATATATAAAGACAGCGACTACCACCTTATTCCCCCAGATTGCCCAGACAACATTGGCATAAACAAGAAAATTCTTTGGGAGCTCATGAAGCTATTTTTACACAAGGGGTACCATGTATACACAGATATTTTTTATACCAGTATCTCACTATACAAATCTCTCCATGCCACAAATACAGGGGCATGTGGGACAATACAAAAAACGTGATTCCCGCAACCCCAGGAGTCCAGGTGTTTGGAAGGGGAGGGGGGTGGGGGTCATATGTGCTTCCAAGTGACCCACTGCTTGCAGTCAAGTGGCACAACAAAAAGTACATCTGCATGCTCTCAACTGTGTGGATTGGAGCCGCAGGTGTGGTAACCGTTCCAGTCACTGGAGAGTAGTCAAGATAGCCAGGAGTCCTTATCAGTAAGTCATGGTATGCAGTACAATGGGATGAGATGGAAGCGTAGTCAAATGGAAGCCTGAGGTCAGCAGCAATAGGTATCGGTATGCAGTACAATGGTATGAGATGGAAGCGTAGTCAAATGGAAGCCAGAGGACAGCAGCAGTAGGTATTGGTACAATTGCAGATGAGCAGGAGTAAGAGGAGCTTGATCAAGCTGGTGGAGCACAATAATCACACACTAGATCTTAGGTACGGTCAGGCTTTTATTGGAAGTCCTAATTAGTAGCAGGGTGGAGCCAGGACAGGGAGACAGAAAGTGGACTTAGCAGGAGCAAGGAAACATAGAACAAGGCTAGCCCTTCACAGTTTAGACATAATTTAAAATAACTTCTTTTTATTGAATAACCTTAAAAAACATGGAACACAGAACAGGGCACTACAGATAACCCTCTAGGTTGTCAGTATATTGACCTTAGTCAAGAGGTAAACGACTATAGCTAATTGCTTAAATTTATACGATAGTGCGGTAGCTGTCGTTGTTTCATAAAACTCGGATTCGGGTGAGAGCAAGTTTATTTCTTATTGCGCATTTCTTCCCATATTTTAAGTCTTTATGATAGAGGTTGATCAAGACTTAGGTTAAATACAGATATCGCACAGATAGTCTTGTATCTTTTCCAGTATCAAAAGACGGGAAGTTTGCGGATACAGAGGGTTTATGCCTTTGAACTTAGTAAAACAAGCGTATAGCTATTGTTTCAGATAAAGTTTAAGTTCATGGAGGCTCTTCACCCATTTGTATCTTTATATTTTCATATGTAACATCATGATGGTAGGTCAGTAGCCCTGACCTACCATCCAGGCCAGAGGCGCTACCGCTCTCATTATAGATCAGAAATTTACTTATCAGCAATAGGCAGTGCTACCAAAGAAGCGATAGCAGTCAGGCTGCTTTAACCATACTCGGGGAAACCTCTAACTGATACCCCCTATTTATATCTATGGTGCGGCTGACTGCATATTGCTTAAAATATTAGGATCTAAACTTTATAGAGACGCTGCCTGTCTACCACAGACTGCTCTCTCTATAATAAAAGAAATTACATAGATCTCAGTTCTGCATTATATAGAGTGGCTGTCTATATCTAAGACTGTCCTCTTGTAATCATGCAGAACTGACAATATGAGACCTATACTATATAGAGCAGCAAATTGACCACCACAATACTGCTCTCTCTGAAAAAGAGAAAGGTCTCATACCGATCACAAATATAGAGACCACCTCTATATCATAGGTGTTCCCGTGTAAGAACTTATAAACCTTACACTTAGAAAGAACTATCTACACTGTCTAGCCTATCTCTGAAATGAGCTATAAGTAATTTCTCCAAATAGAGCTAATAAAACTCTGGAACAGGCATCAAATTGAAACCAGAGCCACAATAATTTGTTCTAAGAAAATCTCCTGATGACCCGCTAAAATAAGCGGCGAAACGCGTCGAGATTTAAATAAACACAAAAAATATATAAAAAATTGGAGATTATGATGTTACATATGAAAATATAAAGATACAAATGGGTGAAGAGCCTCCATGAACTTAAAATTTATCTGAAACAATAGCTATACGCTTGTTTTACTAAGTTCAAAGGCATAAACCCTCTGTATCCGCAAACTTCCCGTCTTTTGATACTGGAAAAGATGCAAGACTATCTGTGCGATATCTGTATTTAATCTAAGTCTTGACCAACCTCTATCATAAAGACTTAAAATATGAGAAGAAATGCGCAATAAGAAATAAACTTGCTCTCACCCGAATCCGAGTTTTATGAAACAACGGCAGCTACCGCACTATCGTATAAATTTAAGCAATTAGCTATAGTCGTTTACCTCTTGACTAGAGATGAGCGAACGCGTTCGTCCGAGCTTGATATTCGTGCGAATATTAGGGTGTTCGGGATGTTCGTTATTCGTAACGAACACCATGCGGTGTTCTGGTTACTTTCACTTCCTTCCCTGAGACGTTAGCGCGCTTTTCTGGCCAATTGAAAGACAGGGAAGGCATTACAACTTCCCCCTGCAACGTTTAAGCCCTATACCACCCCCCTGCTGTGAGTGGCTGGCGAGATCAGGTGTTCGCCTAATATAAAAGTCGGCCCCTCCCGCGGCTCGCCTCAGATGCGGTGTGAGTTAGATGAGGGACAGTGCTGTTTATACCGGAGCTGCTGTAGGGAAAGAATTGGTAGTTAGTGTAGGCTTCAAGACCCCCCAAAGGTCCTTATTAGGGCCACTGATAGCTGTGTGTTGGCTGCTGTTAGCAGTGGCAATTTTTTTTTTTCTCAAAATCGCCTCTGCAGACCGTTGCACCTGGCATTAGGGACAGAAGTGCTGCATAGGCAGGGAGAGTGTTAGGAGTGAGTGTAGCCTTCAAGAACCTCAACGGTCCTTTCTAGGGCCATATTTATCCGTGTGCAGTACTGTCCAGGCTGCTGTTAGCTGTGCTGCATTTTTTTTTGCTTCTCAAAATCGCCTCTGCAGACCATTGCACCCTCCATTGATACTGCAGGGAAAGAATTGTATAGGCAGGGCCACAACACAGTTATTATTCATAGAATATACTCAGTGCTGCCTTTTGGTGGAAAAAAACTGAAAACAAATCTATTTGTCCAGCCTCTGTCCGTCCTAAGGGCGGTGGACACGTGTGAGCTGCTTGAACAACATTGCTAAATCAGACGCACCCAGCTACGCTTTACTGCTGGCTTCGCCATTTGCTTTCCTTAATTGGGAAAAAAATACCTGCTCTCCAAGAGTTATAATAACTCTGCTACCCTCACGTTCTGTGACACATAAGCAGGGACACAGCACAGTTATTAAACTTCTCATGTTCATTGAATATACGCAGTGCTGCCTTTTGGTGGAAAAAAACTGAAAACAAATCTATTTGTCCAGCCTCTGTCCGTCCTAAGGGCGGTGGACACGTGTGAGCTGCTTGAACAACATTGCTAAATCAGACGCACCCAGCTACGCTTTACTGCTGGCTTCGCCATTTGCTTTCCTTAATTGGGAAAAAAATACCTGCTCTCCAAGAGTTATAATAACTCTGCTACCCTCACGTTCTGTGACACATAAGCAGGGACACAGCACAGTTATTAAACTTCTCATGTTCATTGAATATACGCAGTGCTGCCTTTTGGTGGAAAAAAACTGAAAACAAATCTATTTGTCCAGCCTCTGTCCGTCCTAAGGGCGGTGGACACGTGTGAGCTGCTTGAACAACATTGCTAAATCAGACGCACCCAGCTACGCTTTACTGCTGGCTTTGCCATTTGCTTTCCTTAATTGGGAAAAAAATACCTGCTCTCCAAGAGTTATAATAACTCTGCTACCCTCACGTTCTGTGACACATAAGCAGGGACACAGCACAGTTATTAAACTTCTCATGTTCATCGAATATACGCAGTGCTGCCTTTTGGTGGAAAAAAACTGAAAACAAATCTATTTGTCCAGCCTCTGTCCGTCCTAAGGGCGGTGGACACGTGTGAGCTGCTTGAACAACATTGCTAAATCAGACGCACCCAGCTACGCTTTACTGCTGGCTTCGCCATTTGCTTTCCTTAATTGGGAAAAAAATACCTGCTCTCCAAGAGTTATAATAACTCTGCTACCCTCACGTTCTGTGACACATAAGCAGGGACACAGCACAGTTATTAAACTTAGATAATTCATTCACTAGAGGCAGTGGGGCCTTTCGTTTTCCAAAAAGGGCAAAAATTATATTTGGCCTGCAGTCTTGCGCCAATTTATTTCCTGCCTGTGAAATCAAATCACTGGTAATACAGCATGCTGAGGGGTAGGGGTAGGCCTAGAGGACGTGGACGCGGCCGAGGACGCGGAGGGCCAAGTCAGGGTGTGGGCACAGCCCGAGCTCCTGATCCCGGTGTGTCGCAGCCGACTGCTGCGCGATTAGGAGAGAGGCACGTTTCTGGCGTCCCCACATTCATCGCCCAATTAATGGGTCCACGCGGGAGACGGTTATTAGAAGATGAGCAGTGTGAGCAGGTCCTGTCCTGGATGGCAGAAAGTGCTTCGAGCAACCAATCGTCAACACGCAGTTCTGCGCCGTCCACTGCTGCAAATCCGAATCCTCTGTCTGCTGCTCCTCCTTCCTCCCAGCCTCCTCACTCCACTACAATGACACCTGCTCAGGAGCGGGAACACTCCCAGGAACTGTTCTCGGGCCCCTGCTTAGATTGGGCAGCAGCGGTTCCTCTCCCACCAGAGGAGTTTATCGTCACTGATGCCCAACCATTCGAAAGTTCCCGGGGTCCGAGGGAAGAGGCTGGGGACTTCCGCCAACTGTCTCAACAACTTTCTGTGGGTGAGGAGGATGATGACGATCAGACACAGTTGTCTTGCAGTGAGGTAGTAGTAAGGGCAGTAAGTCCAAGGGAGCAGTGCACAGAGGATTCGGAGGAAGAGCAGCAGGACGATGAGGTGACTGACCCCACCTGGTGTGCAACGCTTACTCAGGAGGACAGGTCTTCAGAGGGGGAGTCAAGGGCATCAGCAGGGCAGGTTGCAAGAGGCAGTGCGGTGGCCAGGGCCAGGGGTAGAGGCAGGGCCAGACCGAATAATCCACCAAGTGTTTCCCAAAGCGCCCCCTCGCGCCATGCCACCCTGCAGAGGCCGAGGTGCTCTAAGGTCTGGCAGTTTTTCACAGAGACGCCTGACGACCGACGAACAGTGGTGTGCAACCTTTGTTGCGCAAAGCTCAGCCGGGGAGCCAACACCAACAGCCTCACCACCACCACCATGCGCAGACATATGATGGCCAAGCACCCCACAAGGTGGGACGAAGGCCGTTCACCGCCTCCGGTTTGCACCCCTGCCTCTCCCCCTGTGCCCCAACCTGCCACTGAGATGCAACCCCCCTCTCAGGACACAGGCACTACCGCCTCATGGCCTGCACCCACACCCTCATCTCCGCTGTCCTCGGCCCCATCCAGCAGTGTAGTTCAGCGCACCGTTCAGCCGTCGCTTGCGCAAGTGTTCGAGCGCAAGCGCAAGTACGCCGCCACGCACCCGCACGCTCAAACGTTAACCGTCCGCATAGCAAAATTCATCAGCCTTGAGATGCTGCCGTATAGGGTTGTGGAAACTGAGTCCTTCAAAAGTATCATGGAGGCGGCGGCCCCGCGCTACTCAGTTCCCAGTCGCCACTACTTTTCCCGATGTGCCGTCCCAGCCCTGCACGACCACGTCTCCCGCAACATTGTGCGCGCCCTCACCAACGGGGTTACTGCCACGGTCCACTTAACTACGGACACGTGGACAAGCACAGGCGGGCAGGGCCACTACATCTCCCTGACGGCACATTGGGTGAATTTAGTGGAGGCTGGGACAGAGTCAGAGCCTGGGACCGCTCACGTCCTACCCACCCCCAGAATTGCGGGCCCCAGCTCGGTGCTGGTATCTGCGGAGGTGTATGCTTCCTCCACTAAAGCACCCTCCTCCTCCTCCTCCTCCTCTGTCTCGCAATCAAGATGTGTTAGCAGCAGCATGTCGCCAGCAGTCGGTGTCGCGCGGTGTGGCAGCACAGCGGTGGGCAAGCGTCAGCAGGCCGTGCTGAAACTACTCAGCTTAGGCGATAAGAGGCACATGGCCCACGAACTGCTGCAGGGTCTGACACAGCAGACCGACCGCTGGCTTGCGCCGCTGAGCCTCCAACCGGGCATGGTCGTGTGTGACAACGGCCGTAACCTGGTGGCGGCTCTGCAGCTTGGCAGCCTCACGCACGTGCCATGCCTGGCCCACGTCTTTAATTTGGTGGTTCAGCGGTTTCTGAAAAGCTACCCACGCTTGTCAGACCTGCTCGTAAAGGCGCGCCGGCTCTGCGCACATTTCCGCAAGTCCCACACGGACGCTGCCACCCTGCGCACCCTGCAACATCACTTTAAGCTGCCAGTGCACCGACTGCTGTGCGACGTGCCCACACGGTGGAACTCTACGCTCCACATGTTGGCCAGGCTCTATGAACAACGTAGAGCTATAGTCGAATACCAACTCCAACATGGGCGGCGCAGTGGGAGTCAGCCTCCTCAATTCCTTTCAGAAGAGTGGGCCTGGTTGGCAGACATCTGCCATGTCCTTGGTAATTTTGAGGAGTCTACCCAGGTGGTGAGCGGCGATGCTACAATCATTAGCGTCACCATTCCTCTGCTATGCATCTTGAGAAATTCCCTGCAAACCATAAAGGCAGCTGCTTTGCGCTCGGAAACGGGGGCGGGGGAAGACAGTATGCCGCTGGATAGTCAGGGCACCCTCCTGTCTATTTCTCAGCGCGTACAGGAGGAGGAGGAGCATGAGGAGGATGAGGAGGAGGGGGAAGAGACAGCTTGGGCCGCTGCTGACGGTACACCGGCTGATTGCCTGTCATCCTTTCAGCGTGTATGGCCTGAGGAGGAGGAGGAGGAGGAGGAGGAGGAGTAGGATCCTGAAAGTGATCTTCCTAGTGAAGACAGCCATGTGTTGCGTACAGGTACCCTGGCACACATGGCTGACTTCATGTTAGGATGCCTTTCTCGTGACCCTCGCGTTGCACGCATTCTGGCCACTACGGATTACTGGGTGTACACACTGCTCGATCCACGGTATAAGGAGAACCTGCCCACTCTGATTCCCGAAGAGGAAAGGGGTTCGAGAGTGTTGCTATACCACAGGACCCTTGCGGACAAGCTGATGGTAAAATTCCCAGCCGACAGCGCTAGTGGCAGAAGGCGCAGTACCGAGGGCAAGGTAGCAGGGGATGTGCGTAGATCGAGCAGCATGTACATCCCAGGCAGTGCAACAGTCTTTAAGGGCCTGGCCAGCTTTATGGCTCCCCACCAAGACTGTGTCACCGCTCCCCAGTCACGGCTGAGTCGGCGGGAGCACTGTAAAAGGATGGTGAGGGAGTACGTAGCGGATCGCACGACCTTCCTTGGTGACGCCTCTGCCCCCTACAACTACTGGGTGTCGAAGCTGGACATGTGGCCTGAACTAGCGCTGTATGCCCTGGAGGTGCTTGCTTGTCCTGCGGCTAGCGTCTTGTCGGAGAGGGTGTTTAGTGCGGCTGGGGGAATCATCACAGATAAGCGTAGCCGCTTGTCAACCGACAGTGCTGACAGGCTAACACTCATCAAGATGAACAAAGGCTGGATTTCCCCAGACTTCTGTTCTCCACCAGCGGACAGCAGCGATACGTAAGCAATACGTAGGCTGCACCCGCGGATGGAAGCTACGTTCTCTCTCACCATCCAAAACGGGGACATTTCTGCTTCATCAATCTGTGTCTAATATTCCTCCTCCTCCTCCTCCTGCTCCTCCTCCTGAAACCTCACGTAATCACGCTGAACGGGCAATTTTTCTTAGGGCCACAAGGCTCACTCAAATAATTTTTCAGAACAATTTTTATAAGTTTCAATGCGCTTAAAAGCATTGGAACTTTAACTTGAACCAATTTTTCGTTACACTGGGCTGCCTCCAGGCCTAGTTACCACTTAAGCCACATTAACCAAAGCGATTAATGGGTTTCACCTGCCCTCTTGGCTGGCCATGGCCAATTTTTGGGATGTACATTAGTACTGTTGATACAGCAATTTTTGTGGGCCCTCGCCTACAGTGTAATCAAATTAATTTTTAGTCCACCTGCATTACAGCTGACGTTACCTCAGCTGTGTTGGGCAATGCAATGGGATATTTCTATGTACCGCCGGTGGGTTCCAGGGAGCCACCCATGCTGTAGGTGCACACTGAGTTTTTAATACATCTGTACACTTCTAAAGAACCCGTCTGACTGGGGCATGCAGTGTGGGCCGAAGCCCACCTGTATTACGCACGACATTACTACCTCAGCTGTGTTGGGCAATGCAATGGGATATTTCTATGTACCGCCGGTGGCTTCCTGGCACCCACCCAGGCAGTGGGTCCACAGGGAGTTTAACCTACATGTGTCCACTTGTAAAGAACCCCAGTCTGACTGGGGCATGCAGTGTGGGCCGAAACCCACCTGCATTAACCCTTTCCAGTCCACTGTGTGACCTGTGAAGACATTAGGGTTTAAGGCTGTACAGCTCCGTTGTTGGTAGACGTCCGTCGGGGTTCTCTTACTGTATATTGCCAGCCTCTCTGCTGTCGGAGCCTATCCTACGTGTCAGCTCATGCAGTACTGGCTTTAGCCAGCATATAGCGCCGTTGTATAACAGCAGAAAAAGAGTAAGCCCCCTAGGAAAACCATATACAAATTGGATTGGAAAGGGTTAAGCACAACATTACTACCTCAGCTGTGTTGGGCAATGCAATGGGATATTTCTATGTACCGCCGGTGGCTTCCTGGCACCCACCCATGCTGTAGGTGCACACGGAGTTTTTACTACATCTGTACACTTATAAAGAACCCCAGTCAGACTGGGGCATGCAGTGTGGGCCGAAGCCCACCTGCATTAAGCACGACATTACTACCTCAGCTGTGTTGGGCAATGCAATGGGATATTTCTGTGTACCGCCGGTGGGTTCCAGGGAGCCACCCATGCTGTGGGTCGACAGGGACTTCACAATAGGGAGTTGTACCTGCCTGTGTCTATGAATTAAAAAGCCTGGTCTGACTGGGGCATGCAGACACCTTGACAGAATGAATAGTGTGTGGCACATAGGTTCCCCATTGCTATGCCCACGTGTGCAGCTCCTGATGGCGGTGGCACAGGATTCTATTTCTCATTGCTTCTGTACAGCATTGTGGGCTATCGCTCCGCCACTTTTGAAGAGGGTCGCTGCCTAGCCGTGCCAACCTCTGCAGTGTGTGCCTGCGGTCCCTCGTCATGGCAGACGCAATTCTAAATAGACATGAGCGTGGTGTGGCATGAGGGCAGCTGAAGGCTGCCCAGGGACACTTTGGTGTGCGCTGTGGGGGGGGAGGGGGGGCGGTTGGGCAGCATGTAACCCAGGAGAAGTGTCAGTGGAGTGTCATGCAGGCAGTGATTGTGCTTTGTTGGAGGTAGTGTGGTGCTTAGCAAAGGTATGCCATGCTAATGAGGGCTTTTCAGAAGTAAAAGTTGTTGGGAGGGGGGGGGCCCACTCTTGCCGGTATTGTGGCTTAATAGTGGGACCTGTGAACTTGAGATGCAGCCCAACACGTAGCCCCTCGCCTGCCCTATCCGTCACTGTGTCATTCCCATCACTTTCCTGAATTGCCCAGATTTTCACACATGAAAACCTTAGCGAGCATCGGCGAAATACAAAAATGTTCTGGTCGCCCATTGACTTCAATGGGGTTCGTTGTTCGTAACGAACCCTCGAGCATCACGGGAAGTTCGTTCCGAATAACGAACACCCGAACATTTTGGTGTTCGCTCATCTCTACTCTTGACTAAGGTCAATATACTGACAACCTAGAGGGTTATCTGTAGTGCCCTGTTCTGTGTTTTATGTTTTTTAAGGTTATTCAATAAAAAGAAGTTATTTTAAATTATGTCTAAACTGTGAAGGGCTTAAATTTGAGAAGTTAGACTTTTTTCTGCCTCTGTGAGTATAGAACAAGGCTAGCTTTCAGCAAGGAGCTGTCCAAAACCTGGATAGCCCAGGGGAGACAGCTGTTGACTGGAGGACAAGAGGTCCCCGGTTTGAGTCCTGACTGCCCGTCTGTGACACAGACTGTAATAAATTTATGGGGCATGTGAATCTGTCCAACTGGGAGCATCAGCCAAACCAGGTGAATTGAAAGACCAGAACTACCTATAATGCCTACATCATTTATAAATTGTCCCTGGGAACGCTCACCTTACTGCAGTCCCTGGAGTAGCTTGTTGAGCGAACAGAAAGGTATCCATCACTTTGACACCTATGACCATTTCCAATCTTGGCTTGGTGTAGTTCCCCAAAATTTTTATAACAAAGGTTTTTAAAATGTGCTTCCAGAATAAAGTAAACAGATGGAAATATATATCTCATCAAAAATGTGTACAGTATGTTAGCATATATTTGACATATTGCAGTTGAAAATAAGAAAACAAATAATTTTTTTCAAAATTTTCCCAAATTTGGCACTTTTAATAAATATTCACAATGTCAGAATTACTTGTATATGCAAAACCTTTACAGAGTTATTCTATATTAAAGTGTCAGATTTCCAAAATTTGGCCTGGTCATTAGGCGCAAACATGCTTGGTCACTAAGTGGTTAAAAGATAATATAAAAAGTAACAAAAAAATACAGTGTATATGCGGTAAAGTACTTTGGTATTTTTTGTAAACATATAGCAATGCAAGACTATAATCAAAGTGTATTTATATTGTTGTTGTTAGCCATTTAGTAGTTTGCGACTAGTTATGACCCTAAAGGCTCATTCAGACCAGCGCTGTTTTCACGCACTATAGCCGCGAGAAAAGATTGTGGCTATAGTGCTGTAAAGATCACGTGAATGGGCTACTTCAAGCTACTTGAAATAGCCTGTTCATATGATCCAAGGAGCATGCTGCGTGCTTTCAAGACTCCCATAGGAGCCTATAGAAAGCACGCAGCAAAGATAGGACATGTTCTATTTTGCATACACCTCGGAGCCAACATACGCATTTGCACGCACATGTCCTATCTTTTGTTAGGTGCGCTAATTCAGCGAATCTAACATTCTCATGTGAACGCTTGTATAGAAACCTGTTGGTTCCTATTAGAAGCACATTCTGTGTGCTGCCAACAGCGCCAAAACAGCGCTTGTCTTGTTTTTCAGTTTTGCTTCTTTCAGTTGTGTGATATCCATGCCAGTTTCAGCTTTGACAGTATTGGCCATCATGATTTTTGGTGGCCGGGTCTTCTTTTGCCACTGATCTGTCCAAGCTTTACAGATTTTTACAGACCTGAGCCTGTAGATCATTGAACGACCAAATGACTTCTAACATTCTTATTAGTAATTTAATGAAGGAAGTGCATTACTCTTCATATTATACTACTAAAGTGCTGCAGAACCTCTTTTTCAAAAATAAGGGACAATTCTTATCAACCGTGAATTGATATAAATTTCCCTCATACTTTTCATAATAAATGTTTGTAGCGTTTGAATTATGGATTATGCTGTTTTGCTGCAAATAGAAAGACATTGGAGCTGCTGAAACACCTCTTTGTAAAGAAATAGGGAGCAATGCTTATGTAGAGCGGGGAATACAGACAAGAGCAGCAAAGATCAAACTGGCCCTTAATGATCATGTGTAATAGTAATAATGGTTTAAAAGCCTTGAGTGGCACAGACAGTTAAGGCAGCAGAATGCAGTCCTAAGCTCTCATTCATGACCTGAGGGTTCAATCCCCGCATGGTTCACGTAGTGGGCTCAAGGTTGACTCATCCTTCCAAGGTTGGTAAAATGAGCTCCTAGGTTGCTGGAGGGGTAATAAATAAATTACCTGAAAGCGCTGTGGAATAAGTTGGCGCTATACAAATAACAAGTCCCTAACAAAAGCACAACATTCCTTTAGCCAGTTTATATGCTCACAAAGCAACAGAAAAATACAATTTATAATGAATTCTTCGTTAGCAAATGTCCTTGTATTACATCGTTCCTTCTCATCACAGCTCACAAAGCAATAAGTCAGCACTTTATAATGAATTGTTCTTTTGACAAATGTAATCATATACTCCAGATGTACTGGCATTATTCCTAGTTTATTTGCAAGATGTATCCTTTCAGGGCTTCATTTTCTCACTTCAATTATTTTATGTTACATCACTGATAAGAGATTCTCTATGATATTCTTAATAATGAGCACACACTATGATTCACTTCGAAATACTTATGATATTTTAATTTGATGCTGAAGGGGCGAGGCGAGCTCGTGATCAGCTCAGGTCCATACTAAGTTTTTTTATATTATATGTACTTAATAAATGTGCTTTAGAAGAAGAGCTTGGAAACATCACTTAAGTTTCTCATTGTTTTCTTCTCTGATGCATTGAATAATCATAAGGCATACCTGATTGATAAGGCTACGCTACCTGTTGAGTATTACCTAAATTAGGTGATTTCTCCAACATCGTGACATGGTTTTCTACCCGGGACACAAGTGTCTGGTGTTTCTTTCCACTTTACCCCATTTCTTTGAACTTTGAGCCAACTTCCCACTCCCTCATTTGCTGAAAATGAAGTCCAACACAACTTCTTGCTGCCTAATAGCAAAGGAAATGGAATCAACGAAGATTGGGCCCACTCTTTCCAAAAGCTCTATAACAGCTACATGAGCTGTTTCTATGGCACATATGTAGCACAACTTACCTATGTATGATCATCAGCTTCTGCCACTAGACATTCAGGGTGTGTTGCCACATAACAGAAACCTCATGTGCTCAGACGCCGCCAAACCATGGCTGTCAATAGATACACAATCTTGCCAACCTTTTTGGCAAGATCGTGCTTCCATTGGCTACTGCCTAGGTCAGGCGGAGTCTTAACCGCAAATGGTTTCTCTTATGTGGCAAAAAGCTCCTTTAGGCTGGATTCAGACGAACGTATATCAGCTGGGTTTTCACGCAGAGCCGATATATGTTGTCTCTCTCTGCAGGGGGGAGGCTGGAAGAGCCAGGAGCAGTGCTCTGAGCTCCCGCCCCCTCTCTGCCTCCTCTCCGCCCCTCTGCACTATTTTCAATGAGGAGAGGCAGGGTGGGGGCGGGGCTAATTCTCGGAACGTAGCCCCGCCCCGTCTCCTTTCATTGCAAATAGTGCAGAGGGGCGGAGAGGGGGTGGAGAGGAGGCAGAGAAGGGGCAGGAGCTCAGTTCCTGCTCCTGGCTCTTCCATCCTCCCCCCTGCAGATGAGGACACAGTATATGGGCTCGACGTGAAAATCGAACCGATATACGGTCGTCTGAATCCACCCTTATACAAATATTACTTACAAACATGTTTATGGAAACATTTCCATTGATGTGTATAATACTACTAATGATACCACTAAATGTTTCACAGGAAACATTGCCTTTCAAGTTTATAAATAACAGCATTTAATACCTAGTATAATATATGAATAACCAACAAGATAAACTGTTCAATAATAGCCATTTATTTCCATTTCCTAAGATTGATTTACTAGCCAAATGTGTATTTTTCATGTTAAATTAGGCTTTTAAATAGATGAATTTTCACACATTTGACTTGATGGTCATAAATACAAATGGTTGTACCAAACCTTGTTAATATACTTTTATTTATGCATGCAGAGGATGTTCATCTATCAATATTAAAGCAGTCCCTGTCCTCTTTTCTATAACATATGCCATTGCCTACTTTAGCTCTTAAAAACCAATTCCCTCCTGCTGCTTTTGAGCACCAGTAGTCTCTGAGCAGTGATTAGTAGAATTCGTGCGTCACAGGAATTGACTCCAATCACTTTTACCCTGCAAATTGCTAAGTTTCTATGCAGTAGCACATAGTGGGCTTTGTGACTTGGGCCTTGTCTACATCATTAAAATCCCCAGAATTGAAGAGATTGTTTGTATGGCAGCAACGACATCTTCATTGGAGACTAATCATTGTTTCCCTCAGGTTGCTGCATAAAGAACACTTAAGGGTAATCACCAGCTAACTGCAAAGGGAGTGTTTTGAAACATTTTACCAAGTCAACTGACAACAGCTTGAAGTAATATTAGCCCTATTACATCAAGACAAGGGCTCTTCACACAAAGAAGCTGGCGCCACTCAATAAATCAATGCAACATTCTTGAAAGCTATCAGTTCTGAGTCATTAATTTTTGCTAGGTTTTTGATAGCTATATAAAATGCTACTTCAACTTAAACTGCAAAAGACAACGCCAAGAAAAAATAAATTAAATGTTCCAGGCATTAACTATTATTTCTTGCTGGTCTCCTTAAGTGCCAGCTTTGCCCTTACAGCGATACTTGTCAATGTCTTTTTTACCGTTGGAAGGGTTAATTCTGAATATGGAGGAGGATCAGGAAAAAACTCAAATTCAGTCAATGAAACTATGGACTGTATGTTAGGCAAATGGATGGGGGTCCATCTTACCCCACAACAGTTTGACTTTGGGCTATCTAAGGAGGCAGCACTTGGAGAACCCTGGTTTTCTCCCTTGACCCCTTCAAAACGGGATTTGGTCTTCACTGTGATGTTTCCGGGCTGTTAGTGATTAACCCCTTAAGGACCAAGCTGTTTTGTACCTTAAGGACCAGACACTTTTTAGGGATTTTACCCATGTGGCGGTTTTACTGCTCCATTTTTTTTCCTTTAGCTACCAAAATTATTTTTGCTGCGTTTTTTTTTTCTGTGACATATAGGACTATTTTTTTAATATCTTTTTCATTGACTTTTTTTTCCCGTTTTTTAGTTTTATTGGGGGTAAAATGCTAAAAAAAATGATTTTTTTTAACATTTATAGTTTTTTTTAAAATTATTTTTATATTTACACTAAAATAAAATATGGAAATGGGTTCCTCTATTTGTTTCGGACGTTTTGATATATAGTATGTATGGTTTTGGTTTATAGGGCGCACACGGCGATGGTTTGTGTTGGTGTCTGCTTTGTGTTATTCTCTTTCTTATGTATGTATTGTTGTTTTATTCTGTTATTTTGTTTTACTTCTGTATGTAATTGTGTTTTTCACTATCTATGTCCCCCATGACGTCATATAAGACTTCTGGGGGACATTCACTTTTTTTTTTTTTTTACTTTATTTGACACTTTCCCACTATAACAGGGGCATCCATAGGAGCCCTAATTATAGGGGAAAGCAACCCCTGTGGTGACATTAGTCACCTGAAGAGCTGCCAGGGTCTAAGTCTGACCCTCCAGCTCTGCATAGCAGGGAATCCCGGGAGGTCACATGACCCCCTGAGGCTCCCGTAGTGAAAGGGGTTGTCCCGCGCCGAAACGTTTTTTTTTTTTTTTCAATAGCCCCCCCGTTCGGCGCGAGACAAACCCGATGCAGGGGTTAAAAAAGAAAAACGGATAGTGCTTACCTGAATCCCCGCGCTCCGGTGACTTCTTACTTACCTGGTGAAGCTGGCCGCCCGGATCTTCACCCTCGGTGGACCGCAGGTCTTCTGTGCGGTCCATTGCCGATTCCAGCCTCCTGATTGGCTGGAATCGGCACGTGACGGGGCGGAGCTACGAGGAGCCGCTCTCCGGCACGAGCGGCCCCATTCAGAAAAGAAGAAGACCGGACTGCGCAAGCGCGTCTAATCCGGCGATTAGACGCTGAAAATTAGACGGCACCATGGAGACGAGGACGCTAGCATCGGAGCAGGTAAGTGAATAACTTCTGTATGGCTCATAATTAATGCACGATGTACATTACAAAGTGCATTAATATGGCCATACAGAAGTGTATACCCCCACTGGCTTTCGCGGGACAACCCCTTGAAAGTACATGTTACTTTCACTTTCCCCATACAGTGCTCATTGAGCACTGTATATCGGGGAAGCAGAAGGCAGGAAGGGTTAAAAACCCCTCCTGCCTTCTGCTCCGGGTTATCAGCTGTCACTAACAGCTGATAACCCATTCCTGTCTCTGACTGATTGCAGAGGCAGGAGACTTAGAGCACCGCCGTATTTTTACTATCGGCGGTCCTCTAAGCCCAGGACCAGCCACCGTATATATACAGTGGCTGGTCCTAAATGGGTTAAATGCTGAGCGTAGTTTCGCCTGAACGAGGGAAAATTTCTCTCCCCCACCGGCAGCTCAAACTCCGTGCTAGAGCTCAGGAGTTTGAGAATAGAGGCAGGAAGATAGGGGCTGCCCAATCTTCCCAGCAAGATGTATTCACTACGTGCGGTGAGGATAGGGCCCTATCTTTTCTCATCCGTAGTATTCACGGACCAGAAATCCCAGCGGTGAAAAGGAAACCAATGAACTCCTAATGAAATCTATGGTTTAGTTTTGTTCCATTATACAACCATGATCATCACAACTGTATAAGGGGAGAAAAACACGTCCATGTATTTAAGCCCTTACTCACAAAGATAGTCCCAGTAGTGGGACATGGTAACCTGTTCCACTCTTTGATCACCCTCACTGTCAGAATGTTTTTTCTAATATCTAATCTGTGTCTCCTTCCTTTCAGTTTCATCCAATTGCTTCCATTCTATCCTTGTGCAAATAAGAATAGGGCTATAAGGACATGCTACACTTTTTTCACACATGTATTATGCGTGTGAAAGAAAAGAGGTGTGAGTGGCCCAATAGAATTCAATGGGCTGTTAGCCTGTGGAAGTGAGTAATAAGAGGTTCCAGTTACGCCTCAAGTTCATGGAGGTCTTGTTTGGAAAAGGCATGATAAAACATGAGAATGGGGTTAACCTCATAGCAGGCTGTATACTGTAGCTTGAGGAATGTAAGTAATCGACATATGGTAGTTTATGTCAGTCAATGCAGTTTGCAGTCACTAAGCAATTAGTTGAGGCTGCTTAAGTTTGGCTGAGCATTGGCAAGCTATGCACTGGGTCTGAATCATCCTGTTCTTTGACATACACTTATTCAAGGTACAGTGTACTTTTCTACAGATTGTATAATTCACTGTTGTGTTTTAGAAATCCCAAACCACAACTTTAAGGGACCATCCCAACAGGGCATTGTGCAAGGTAACTGAAGTGTTTCTGCTTGACCTCCTATTTTGTTGCCCCATGCTATCCTACTCACCTTTTCTGGCTCCCTGTCAACAACATTATATTCAAAGATGAAAGATAAGAGTAACCTATTACATCGCGATAACTACGCATCCCATAGGGTTTCAAAGTAATACTTAAAGGGGTTGTCCCGTGAAACAAAGTGGGGGTATACACTTCTGTATGGCCATATTAATGCACTTTGTAATGTACATCGTGCATTAATTATGAGCCATACAGAAGTTATTCACTTACCTGTTCCGTTCCTGGCGTCCCCGTCTCCATGGTGCCGTCTAATCTACAGCGTCTAATCTCCCGATTAGACGCGCTTGCGCAGTCCGGTCTTCTCCCTTCTGAATGGGGCCGCTCGTGCCAGAGAGCGGCTCCTCGTAGCTCCGCCCCGTCACGTGTGCCGATTCCAGCCAATCAGGAGGCTGGAATCGGCAATGGACCGCACAGAAGACCTGCGGTCCACCGAGGGTGAAGATCCCGGCGGCCATCTTCACAAGGTAAGTAAGAAGTCACCAAAGCGCGGGGATTCGGGTAAGTACTACCCGTTTTGTTTTTTTTTATCCCTGCATCGGGTTTGTCTCGCGCCGAACGGGGGGGCTATTGAAAAAAAAAAAACCCGTTTCGGCGCGGGACAACCCCTTTAAAGGGCAGTTTATCCGGGCTAGAGGTATATGTGTTAAAGGTAGTGAGTGTTGTCAGTAGATGGAGGGATCGATCAGCAAGTTCATGGCTGAAGGTTGCATTGAGAAGGAAGTTGGGAAGACTGAAGATAGGGTCAACACTGAGATCTGAAATAAGGGCATTGCGCAAGAAAAAAGATTTAAGAACGAGTGAAGTGATGTATTACTCCACTTAAAATTAAGATTTTAGAATGATGAGGAAGACCACAAATACTGGGACATGTTAAAAAAGGTGCAAATATGGTAATTTGCTTAAATATCAACCAAAATGCGTTTACAATGTTCTGTTGGTTCTTTTTAGGATGCTTCAAACTCCAAGATTGGTCCAGGTGCTTTCTTACATGCCTGAACCTTTCACATACACTACTAATATGTTCTTAGCATCGCTATTGTACCCACATACAAGCAGTGAGAAATCTGCTGGCCATATACAGTATATAATATATTGCTACATATGAAAGCAGAAAATACTTGGCTCATAATTTCATGTGTGCAGATTTTTCTTCTAAGATGATGTCTAAGCAAATGTTATTGAACATGCAAAAGAGCAGAATGATTGCCTGTGTTTCCTGTCACAATTGTATAAGGCATTCAGAAAGTATTCAGATTAGAGATAAGCGAGCATACTTGCTAAGGACAATTGCTCGATCGAGCATTGTTCTTAGCGAGCATCTCCCCGCTCAGCAGAGAAGGTTCAGGTGCCGGTGCGGGAGGGAGCGGGGGGGAGAGAGAGAGCAAGAGATCTCCCCTCCGTTCCTCCCCGCTCTCCCCGCCCGCCGGCAGCCGAATCTTTGCTCCCAAGCGGGCAGGTACTCGCTAAGAGCAATGCTCGATCCAGCAATTGCCCTTAGCGAGTATGCTCTCTCATCTCTAATTCAGATCCTTCCACTTTTTTTTTACATTTTGTTATGTTGTGGGCTTATGTAATTTCTTTTTAAAATCAAGTTTTTCTCCATCCTTCTGCACTTAATACCCCATCATGACAAAGTGAGAACAGAATGCTAGAAATCTTTGTAATTCTGGACACATGAACTGCAGCTCTACTGGTTTTGACTCCTGTTGTCTTCTGACTTTTGTAGTCCTACTGCTGTACTATCTCTCTTACCTACTTTCTTAATACCTGGATACAGTACGTTGAAAAGCTTGCTACTGCTCCAAATCTGCTCTGAGTCTGAGCATTCCAACTGCTGCAACATGGATATCGGACCAGGAAAAGCCATAGCTCTGTGAAGGAATGAAGAGGTAGAATGGGAAGATCCCTCAGACGTTTGTGGTCAAACCACTTATGGTTAAAAGGGTGTGTACTTTATTCATGCAACAATGACCATACGAGTCGCAATATCACCTCCCCACCATTCCCTTATATGATTAGAGATGAGCGAACGTACTCGTCCGAGCTTGATACTCGTTCGAGTATTAGCGTGTTCGAGATGCTCATTACTCGTAACGAGTACCACGCGATGTTCGAGTTACTTTCACTTTCCTCTCTGAGACGTTAGCGCGCTTTTCTGGCCAATTGAAAGACAGGGAAGGCATTACAACTTCCCCCTGCGACGTTCAAGCCCTATACCACCCCCCTGCAGTGAGTGGCTGGGGAGATCAGGTGTCACCCGAGTATAAAAACCGGCCCCTCCCGCGGCTCGCCACAGATGCGTTGTGACTTAGCTGAGGGAAAGTGCTATCGTGCTGGAGCTGCTGTAGGGAGAGTGTTAGGAGTTAGTGTAGGCTTCAAGAACCCCAACGGTCCTTCTTAGGGCCACATCTAACCGTGTGCAGTAGTGTGGAGGCTGCTGTTAGCAGTGTTGCACTTTTTTTTTTTTTTTGCTATATCGGCCGTGCAGAGCATTGCTCCCTGCAGTAATACTCCAGGGACAGAATTGTGTAGGCAGGGCCAGAAGACATATTAGATTGAATATACGCAGTGGTCCTTTTGAAAAAAAGATTTTAAAAAAATCTATTTGGCCTGCCTGTCACTCTGCTCAGTGTTCTGGTTCCGTGTCTGCTGGGGGTACTATTTCTCAAAATAAATACGCAGGCAGCTAAGTGTTACAGCAGGCTTGCACCAAATTATTTCCTGTCGTTCCGTAAGCGAACTCAGCCTCCAACCACAGTCCAATAAGCGGCACATTTAATTACAGTGTTGTGTTTCTGCATTCCTGGTAATACAGCATGCTGAGGGGTAGGGGTAGGCCTAGAGGACGTGGGCGCGGCCGAGGACGCGGAGGCCCTAGTCCGGGTGTGGGCACAGGCCGAGCTCCTGATCCAGGTGTATCGCAGCCGACTGCTGCGGGATTAGGAGAGAGGCACGTTTCTGGCGTCCCCACATTCATAGCACATTTAATGGGTCCACGCAGTAGACCTTTATTAGAAAATGAGCAGTGTGAGCAGGTCCTGTCGTGGATGGCAGAAAGTGCTTCCAGCAACCTATCGTCCACCCAGAGTTCTGCGCCGTCCACTGCTGCAACTCAGAATCCTCTGGCTGCTGCTCCTCCTTCCTCCCAGCCTCCTCACTGAAAATGAAAATGAGACATTATGAGGAGCGGGCAGACTCCCAGGAACTGTTCTCGGGCCCCTGCTCAGATTGGGCAGCAGTGGTTCCTCTTCCACCAGAGGAGTTTATCGTCACTGATGCCCAACCTTTGGAAAGTTCCCGGGGTCCGGGGGATGAGGCTGGGGACTTCCGGCAACTGTCTCAAGACCTTTCAGTGGGTGAGGAGGCCGATGACGATGAGACACAGTTGTCTATCAGTGAGGTAGTAGTAAGGGCATTAAGTCCGAGGGAGGAGCGCACAGAGGATTCTGAGGAAGAGCAGCAGGACGATGAGGTGACTGACCCCACCTGGTTTGCTACGCCTACTGAGGACAGGTCTTCAGAGGGGGAGGCAAGGGCAGCAGCAAGGCAGGTTGCAAGAGGCAGTGCGGTGTCCAGGGGTAGAGGCAGGGCCAGACCGAATAATCCACCAACTGTTTCCCAAAGCGCCCCCTCGCGCCATGCCACCCTGCAGAGGCCGAGGTGCTCAAAGGTCTGGCAGTTTTTCACTGAGAGTGCAGACGACCGACGAACAGTGGTGTGCAACCTTTGTCGCGCCAAGATCAGCCTGGGAGCCACCACCACCAGCCTCACCACCACCAGCATGCGCAGACATATGATGGCCAAGCACCCGACAAGGTGGGACGAAGGCCGTTCACCGCCTCCGGTTTGCACCGCTGCCTCTCCCGCTGTGCCCCAACCTGCCACTGAGATCCAACCCCGCTCTGAGGACACAGGCACTACCGTCTCCTGGCCTGCACCCACACCCTCACCTCCGCTGTCCTCGGCCCCATCCACCAATGTCTCTCAGCGCAACGTCCAGCCGTCGCTAGCGCAAGTGTTTGAGCGCAAGCGCAAGTACGCCGCCACGCACCCGCACGCTCAAGCGTTAAACGTGCACGTAGCCAAATTTATCAGCCTGGAGATGCTGCCGTATAGGGTTGTGGAAACGGAGTCCTTCAAAAGTATGATGGCGGCGGCGGCCCCGCGATACTCAGTTCCCAGTCGCCACTATTTTTCCCGATGTGCCGTCCCAGCCCTGCACGACTACGTCTCCCGCAACATTGTACGTGCCCTCACCAACGCGGTTACTGCCAAGGTCCACTTAACAACGGACACGTGGACAAGCACAGGCGGGCAGGGCCACTATATCTCCCTGACGGCACATTGGGTGAATTTAGTGGAGGCTGGGACAGAGTCAGAGCCTGGGACCGCTCACGTCCTTCCCACCCCCAGAATTGCGGGCCCCAGCTCGGTGGTGGTATCTGCGGCGGTATATGCTTCCTCCACTAAAGCACCCTCCTCCTCCTCCTCCTCCTCCAACGCAACCTCTGTCTCGCAATCAAGATGTGTCAGCAGCAGCACGACGCCAGCAGTCGGTGTCGCGCGTCGTGGCAGCACAGCGGTGGGCAAGCGTCAGCAGGCCGTGCTGAAACTACTCAGCTTAGGAGATAGGAGGCACACGGCCCACGAACTGCTGCAGGGTCTGACAGAGCAGACCGACCGCTGGCTTGCGCCGCTGAGCCTCCAACCGGGCATGGTCGTGTGTGACAACGGCCGTAACCTGGTGGCGGCTCTGCAGCTTGGCAGCCTCACGCACGTGCCATGCCTGGCCCACGTCTTTAATTTGGTGGTTCAGCGCTTTCTGAAAAGCTACCCATGCTTGTCAGACCTGCTCGGAAATGTGTCCCACACGGACGCTGCCACCCTGCGCACCCTGCAACATCGGTTTAATCTGACAGTACACCGACTGCTGTGCGACGTGCCCACACGGTGGAACTCTACGCTCCACATGTTAGCCAGGCTCTATGAGCAGCGTAGAGCTATAGTGGAATACCAACTCCAACATGGGCGGCGCAGTGGGAGTCAGCCTCCTCAATTATTTTCAGAAGAGTGGGCCTGGTTGGCAGACATCTGCCAGGTCCTTCGAAACTACCCAGGTGGTGAGCGGCGATGCTGCAATCATTAGCGTCACCATTCCTCTTTTATGCCTCTTGAGAAGTTCCCTACAAACCATAAAGGCAGACGCTTTGCACTCGGAAACAGAGCCGGGAGAAGACAGTATGTCGCTGGATAGTCAGAGCACCCTCCTGTTTATATCTTAGCGCGGTGAGGAGGAGGAAGATAAGGAGGAGGGGGAAGACACAGCTTGGCCCACTGGTGAGGGTACACATGCTGCTGGCCTGTCATCCTTTCAGCGTGTATGGCCTGAGGAGGAGGAGGAGGAGGAGGATCCTGAAAGTGATCTTCCTAGTGAGGACAGCCATGTGTTGCGTACAGGTACCCTGGCACACATGGCTGACTTCATGTTAGGATGCCTTTCTCGTGACCCTCGCGTTACACGCATTCTGGCCACTACGGATTACTGGGTGTACACACTGCTCGACCCACGGTATAAGGAGAACCTTTCCACTCTCATACCCGAAGAGGAAAGGGGTTCGAGAGTGTTGCTATACCACAGGACCCTGGCGGACAAACTGATGGTAAAATTCCCATACGACAGCGCTAGTGGCCGAAGGCGCAGTTCCGAGGGCCAGGTAGTAGGGGAGGCGCGGAGATCAGGCAGCATGTACACCTCAGGCAGGCCAACACTCTTTAAGGCCCTTGACAGCTTTATGGCTCCCCAGCAAGACTGTGTCACTGCTCCCCAGTCACGGCTGAGTTGGCGGGAGCACTGTAAAAGGATGGTGAGGGAGTACGTAGCTGATCGCACGACCGTCCTCCGTGACGCCTCTGCCCCCTACAACTACTGGGTGTCGAAGCTGGACACGTGGCCTGAACTCGCGCTGTATGCCCTGGAGGTGCTTGCTTGTCCTGCGGCTAGCGTCTTGTCGGAGAGGGTGTTTAGTGTGGCTGGGGGAATCATCACAGATAAGCGTACCCGCCTTTCAACCGACAGTGCCGACAGGCTAACACTCATCAAGATGAACAAAGCCTGGATTTCCCCAGACTTCTCTTCTGCACCAGCGGACAGCAGCTATACCTAAGCAATAGGTAGGCTGCAGCCGCGGATGGAAGCATCGTTCTGTATCCCCATCAAAAACGGGAACCTTTTCGCTTCATCAATCTGTGTATAATATTCCTCCTCCTCCTCCTGCTCCTCCTCCTGAAACCTCACATAATCACGCCGAACGGGCAATTTTTCTTAGGCCCACAAGGCTCAGTCATATAATTTTTCTAAACAATTTTTATACGTTTCAATGCTCATTAAAGCGTTGAAACTTTCACCTCCACCAATTTTTATTTTAACTGGGCGGCCTCCTGGCCTAGTTACCAATTAAGCCACATTAACCAAAGCGATTAATGGGTTTCACCTGCCCTCTTGGTTGGCCATGGCCAATTTTTCTGATGTACATTAGTACTGTTGATACACCAATTTTTGTGGGCCCTCGCCTACAGTGTAATCAAATGAATTTTTAGCCCACCTGCATTACAGCTGATGTTACATCCGCTGTGTTGGGCAATGCAATGGGATATTTTTATGTACCGCCGGTGGCTTCCTGGCACCCACCCATGCTGTGGGTCGACAGGGAGTTGTAAATGCATCTGTTTCCACTTCTAAAGAACCCCAGTTGGACTGGGGCATGCAGTGTGGGCCGAAGTCCACCTGCATTAAACATGACATTACTACCTCAGCTGTGTTGGGCAATGCAATGGGATATATTTATGTACCGCCGGTGGGTTCCAGGGAGCCACCCATGCTGTGGGTCCACAGGGAGCTGTAAATGCATCTGTTTTCACTTCTAAAGAACCCCAATCTGACTGGGGCATGCAGTGTGGGCCGAGGTAGTAATGTCATGTTTAATGCAGGTGGGCTTCGGCCCACACTGCATGCCCCAGTCAGACTGGGGTTCTTTAGAAGTGGAAACAGATGCATTTACAGCTCCCTGTGGACCCACAGCATGGGTGGCTCCCTGGAACCCACCGACGGTACATAAATATATCCCATTGCATTGCCCAACACAGCTGAGGTAGTAATGTCATGTCTAAAGAACCCCAGTCTGACTGGGGCATGCAGTGTGGGCCGAAGCCCACCTGCATTAAACATGACATTACTACCTCAGCTGTGTTGGGCAATGCAATGGGATATATTTATGTACCGTCGGTGGGTTCCAGGGAGCCACCCATGCTGTGGGTCCACAGGGAGCTGTAAATGCATCTGTTTCCACTTCTAAAGAACCCCAGTCTGACTGGGGCATGCAGTGTGGGCCGAAGCCCACCTGCATTAAACATGACATTACTACCTCAGCTGTGTTGGGCAATGCAATGGGATATTTCTATGTACCGCCGGTGGCTTCCTGGCACCCACCCATGCTGTGGGTCCACAGGGAGTTGTAAATGCATCTGTTTCCACTTCTAAAGAACCCCAGTCTGACTGGGGCATGCAGTGTGGGCCGAAGCCCACCTGCATTAAACATGACATTACTACCTCAGCTGTGTTGGGCAATGCAATGGGATATATTTATGTACCGCCGGTGGGTTCCAGGGAGCCACCCATGCTGTGGGTCCACAGGGAGCTGTAAATGCATCTGTTTTCACTTCTAAAGAACCCCAATCTGACTGGGGCATGCAGTGTGAGCCGAAGCCCACCTGCATTAAACATGACATTACTACCTCAGCTGTGTTGGGCAATGCAATGGGATATATTTATGTACCGCCGGTGGGTTCCAGGGAGCCACCCATGCCGTGGGTCCACAGGGAGCTGTAAATGCATCTGTTTCCACTTCTAAAGAACCCCAGTCTGACTGGGGCATGCAGTGTGGGCCGAAGCCCACCTGCATTAAACATGACATTACTACCTCAGCTGTGTTCGGCAATGCAATGGGATATATTTATGTACCGTCGGTGGGTTCCAGGGAGTCACCCATGCTGTGGGTCCACAGGGAGCTGTAAATGCATCTGTTTCCACTTCTAAAGAACCCCAGTCTGACTGGGGCATGCAGTGTGGGCCGAAGCCCACCTGCATTAAACATGACATTACTACCTCAGCTGTGTTGGGCAATGCAATGGGATATATTTATGCACCGCCGGTGGCTTCCTGGCACCCACCCATGCTGTGGGTCCACAGGGAGTTGTAAATGCATCTGTTTCCACTTCTAAAGAACCCCAGTCTGACTGGGGCATGCAGTGTGGGCCGAAGCCCACCTGCATTAAGCACGACATTACTACCTCAGCTGTGTTGGGCAATGCAATGGGATATATTTATGTACCGCCGGTGGGTTCCAGGGAGCCACCCATGCTGTGGGTCCACAGGGAGCTGTAAATGCATCTGTTTCCACTTCTAAAGAACCCCAGTCTGACTGGGGCATGCAGTGTGGGCCGAAGCCCACCTGCATTAAACATGACATTACTACCTCAGCTGTGTTGGGCAATGCAATGGGATATTTTTATGTACCGCCGGTGGGTTCCAGGGAGCCACCCATGCTGTGGGTGCACACGGAATTCCCATTGCGGAGTTGTACCTGCCTGTGACTATATATAAAAAACCGCGGTCTGACTGGGGCATGCAGACACCTTGACAGAATGAATAGTGTGTGGCACATAGGTTCCCCATTGCTATGCCCACGTGTGCAGCTCCAGATGGAGGTGGCACAGGATTGGATTTCTCATTGCTTCTGTACAGCATTGTCGGCTATCGCCCCGCCCCTTTTAAAGAGGGTCGCTGCCTAGCCATGCCAACCCTCTGCAGTGTGCCTGCTTTTCCTGTGGCAGACGCACTTATAAATAGACATGAGGGTGGCGTGGCATGAGGGCAGCTGAAGGCTGCGCAGGGACACTTTGGTGTGCGCTGTGGACACTGCGTCGTGCGCGCGCAGGGGGGGGGGGGTTGGCAGCATGTAACCCAGGAGAGGTGGCAGCGGAGTGTCATGCAGGCAGTGATTGTGCTTTGTTGGAGGTAGTGTGGTGCTTAGCTAAGGTATGCATTGCTAATGAGGGCTTTTCAGATGTTAAAGTTGTTGGGGGGGGGGGCACTCTTGCTGCTATTGTGGCTTAATAGTGGGACCTGTGAACTTCATATGCAGCCCAACATGTAGCCCCTCGCCTGCCCTATCCGTTTCTGTGTCGTTCCCATCACTTTCTTGAATTGCCCCGATTTTCACAAATGAAAACCTTAGCGAGCATCGGCGATATACAAAAATGCTCGAGTCGCCCATTGACTTCAATGGGGTTCGTTACTCGAAACGAACCCTCGAGCATCGCGAAAAATTCGTCTCGAGTAACGAGCACCCGAGCATTTTGGTGCTCGCTCATCTCTATATATGATCACTGACATTTCAGATAACCTTTGCTTATGTGATTGTCAATATGATAACTAGCTAAAGTGCATACCACTTTGTTTACCTAAAATTATGTTTTTGGTTCAGAAAAATGCTTCTAAACTATTGTCCACTAAGGTTCTCTCTTGCTTCTAATTTGCTTTACACTGACTATTATCAGAAGCAAGGAAGCACACAGATGCTGCCTGCAGCTAAGAGTAAGTGAGTGTTTACTATGTTATAGCTACTGAAATCCCATCTCTATTACTCAGTACTTGTCTAGTTTCCTACATCAGTGGTTCTCGAACTTTTTCAGCCCAGCACCCCCTTTAGGTATTGGGATG